>NW_017684999.1:0-7119 GCF_001879085.1 Nicotiana attenuata | reverse complement strand
CAAAATCATGAAAAGCACTAATAAGAGCATTTTGTTATCACTTTTAGCATTAAAACTACACAAGAAGGTGATTATTTAAGGTGTGATATTAGCAAATTCACCATATCANCACCCCACACTTAAACCTTCGCTCGTCCTCGAGCAAACTAAACCACACTTCTAGGCCTAACTGTTCAATGCATTGCCCCAATTTATGTCACAAGTGCTATTATCAATGATCGACCTAAGCAGTGCACAATCATATCTCAAATGCAGACTCTCATGCCAAGACACACTTGTGCTCACTCTAATTACTCTAACTGAAGTGAAGACTCACTTTTTCTTCCTGAGTCACATGCCCTCACATAAACAAAATCTGAGAGAAGTTCCACACACATAAAATTCAACAACAAGGAACCATATATAGAAAGAATTCACTCACTCTGAGCAAAGAGAATTCACATGCCACACAGACACACCATAAGCTTACCCCTAGTGTAATACTCTACTAATCGAGCCATTCAGTCAAAGATCAAGAGGTCTTTATAGGTTGTAATGTAGGCTAAGGGACGGGTAGGATATATTTGGATATAGTGACTAACCTCCCTAAGCACTTTTAATACACACTTCCTTTTATTTCACCTTTATATTCAACCCAATCATTATTCCACATTTTGTTTCACTTGTGACCCCCACTTTTCTTTAGGTACAACTGGCTTCTTCTCTCTCTCTTTTCTTTTTCCAGAGATTTATTGTACACTGCCAGTTCACCAATCAAAACCTTCATTCTTGATTCCCTTTTTTCACTAACTCTCTCCCACCCCACACTTTGATTTTTGTATATTCTTTAGTGATTCAAGTGCTTCTAGGAGGTAAATGTTCAAACAATTAGCTTATTCAAACACAGCGATTTAGATCATTATAGGGTTATCAAAGAACAGGCTTCAGGCTCAAAGAGGTTAACTATGGTAATATGCACATGTGGATTCTCAAGTATAAAGGGTTGCACAAAGAAATGCCTCAATCATCTCTAAAACCAAACGACTTCTATTTCGCTTTGCAAACACACAGGGCAAGTTCTAGGTGTCATATGCAAGCATAGGATGCAAGTAACAACTCTCACACACTTAGCATGTAACTCATTCCGAATCAGTTCATCAACACAATAAAATGAGTGTTCAAGCAAGACAAGATGTGCAAAATTAAGGCATATATTATGAGTCCACAAACAAGCTTAGACGTCACACTCTCAAGTTCTTTTTTCAAGTGTGCACATTGGGGTTACATTCTGACCTTCACCCATCTAATCCTAAAACTACAAAAAGAAAAAAAAAATCTACCTAACCCGGTTCAAGAAAAACCCTTGAAAAAGAACCGTGGTCAAAAGAAAAACCAAGGGGGAGGTACTACACTACCTAAAAGAAGAAAATAAAATAAAAAAAAATTTCTACATGGACTACTTCCCTCAAGAGTACTGTCCACATAGTCCGTCATCAGGAAGAGTCCTCTAACATTGTTTTTGGTTTTTTTTTTTACTTAGTTCCGACTTTGACCTAACACTAACGCTACGCTACACTACATTACAGCTATACATAATACAACACACAAACAGAGCAAGTCTCCCACCGCACACTTAAAATCATGGCATGTCCCCATGTCATATAAATAAAGTAAAGAGCAGAAGGGTTAGAAGACTTCCCTGAGACTCAGTCAGAGTCGGAGACAGTGCTGGGGTCGACATGGCAGGCTCTCCCCAATGCACGGAACCAGGCATGAATCGGCTCTCAGTCCTGGATTGCCTCTGGGATATAGCATCCATCCTTGTGTGTAATCCATCCACTGAGGTGCGAATATCTGCAACCTCTTCTTCCATGGACCGCAGCATAGGCCTGGTGGACTGTGATCTGGATATGTCAGTCCCAGAATGAATGTATCTAGATGGTCCAGCACTGTCAGCGGACCTCCTGGATGGAGCAAGAGGGACCGGATCATTATCCTCGTCATCTATCTCAATTGTGGTCCTTATTCCCCGGCCCACTCTGATGCTAGAAGCTTTGAATGCTGCTTTGGGTGGAAAATCTCCATCGGCAGGATTGGTGGGGGTGTTTCTCATCAAGCACAGTGTGGTTACCAAGGAAGGGAAATAGAATCCCTTTGTCAGCAGCGGTCCCCGTAAGACCATTTCATCACCAATTATCCGGGCCGCATCAAAATCCTTTCTTGTCACAAAGCACCAAGTCAGCAGTGCCCGATTGAAGTTCACGTCCGTTGTATTGCTGGATGGCAGGAACCTGCTGCAGATAACAATCAGCCAACACTTGGCCAACTGGGTGAAAGAGTTAGAGTTGAGGGTTATTTGGTCACGTATCCAAATGGGTTGCCTCCCTGTGCAAAGTACATCCGTCATGACCTCCCATGTCACCCCTGGTCTGTTATGGTAATAGTCGACGTCACTGGTGAACGGAGGCAGTCGCAACACCTGGCGAATTGTTGGAACTTTAGCATTGACCACCGTACCCCGAACAATCACCTCCCTACCCAAGTGCAATGGGCAGTTGGCGTAAAATTCTCGAACCAGCATCTTGTTAACTAGTGCAGGGTCGTTAAATAGGAATTCCATTTCCCGCCTTCGTATTTCTTCATACATCTCCACCTTTTCGGCTCGGAGGGCTACCCGATCAATCGGGATCTCATGGATAAAGGTCTTTGTAGCCTTGGCGTTGAAGTCGTCCTCTTCCAGTTCCGATTGGAATCTGGACTCATCATAAGCAGGTCGCTAGGATGGGCCTCCAGATCGCCTTTGTCTTTTGGGAGCCATATGACCTGCAAATTATCAAACGAACCATCAAAATATGCCCTAACTAGTGCCAATCAGATGGTTACTCAGACTTCATCACCCGATGACACCAAATACTTCCCCTTAATTCATTCATAACAACCTCCACAATAGCCCCATAATTTCTTACCACTTNGGTGCAGCGTGGGTGTTGTCATTCTTGTATTCGCGTTCGCGTGTACTTGGCCGCGTTCGCGATGTTCTATTCCTGTGGTGATCGCGTTCGCGTGGGCTTTTCCGTGAACGCGATGTGTATTTTTGGTAGTGCCATTCTTCTTCTACGCTATCGCGAGGCGAATGCCGGGATCGCGATGTGCATAGCTGGGCAGTGTTGTAAAGTACTCTATTTCGGACCTTGAGCTTATTTTTTCACATTTTGAGTTGGGGAGCTCGAATTTTGGCGATTTTGGAGAGGAATTTTTACCACATAAATTTAGGTAAGTACTTTCTACTCGAATTTGATTATTTTTCATGATTCTATCTTTGATTTTGGCATTTGATTAATGATTTCGAAAGAGAAATGGGGGATTTTGTCTAAACTTTCATAAAGTGAATAACTGAGTTTTGAACATCGATTCGGAGTCAGATTTGAGTAAAATTAAAATAATTTTGACTCGTAATTGGATGGCTTGTCAGAATTTGTGAGTTTTGTTGGGTTCCGAGTTGTGGCCCGAGTTTGACTTTTTTGTTGACTTTGAGTTTTTGATTAATGATTCGACCTTTATCGACTGGGTTTGTTTTCTTTGGTTATTTGATTTTTTTTAGTTGCTTTTGGCTAGTTTCGAGTAATTCGGAGGTCGATTTGTGCGTGATGGCACCTATACAGTATTGTTTGGCTTGCTCCGTATTTTCTTTGGTTTCCTTGAGGTAAGTATCTTATCTAAACTTTGTTGAGGCACTGGTTACCTGAATTATTTGTGATAGCTACGTGCTATGGGTGCGCATATGTTTGGGGTTTGAGCCCATGTGCGAGTACCAAGGTATTTATCCATGTTTGGGGTAGTGTTTAGGCTATGATATGGGAAGGTCATGAGTTCTAAACAGTATGGACGATTTCTGGTGTTTAGAAGAATGCTGGCACTATCTGGTATCACCCGAGAAGAGCGCGCATTTCGGAAGGCACATTGTGTTTTGGCTTACGGACGCTTCATGGTATTATGGCACTCGCCTGGTTGATGATTGCTGATGTTATGATTTTTCTATGTGGCACAGAAGAATCATAGAAGTATTTTTTGTGAGAGGATTGTGTATGAGGGATGCGTTAGTCATTCGAGTGGTGGTGATGGGATTGGATATGGTTATTATGGTATTCTAGGGATATGGAGACCGGGAGTTCTCAAAGGCAGATTGTTCCTTGGTTGCGGACTGTGAAGGTGTGGCCGAAGTTAGAGAGATAACACTATGTGATATGGTTAGGTTATTGTGGACTTTTGAAGGTTATTTGTCTATTTGTGGATGATTGGAGATAATTTGGGGGTCCTTGGTAGGCCTAATGAGAATGTGAATTCGACACCGGGTCGGATTTGTTGACTTTGCACGACTATTGTTGAGGGGTGTGTCACTCGTCTAAAGTTGAGATTGTTCGTGTTCTGGTATGTTTTATGTGTTACTCTTCTACGCTACGATGGGTTGTGATCGGTTTGTTATTTGCACATATGATGCGTTTGTGATTGGGCCATGTGGCAAAAATTTGGGCGCAATGGTTCTTGGTGTGTTGAATGGTTGGTTGTGCCTTGGTTATCGTTTTTCCTGTTTGTGGTATATCATGCTACCCGTTTCTTCATGGTTATGGTCACACACATTGTGCGTTCGTTGTTGATTTGCGGATGGTTGTTGATTTTGAGCATTATCGCTCGAGGTATTTCATGTGGACCGGTGTTTGGATTAGTTCACGCATCGCAACAGAGATACGTTGGGACATGATCTTTGGGTAGATTCCGTGTGTCTTGGTTCTCCTTTGTGTGATGGGTTTATTGTATTGCACTCGTGGTTGTACCTGAGGAGCTTGTGGAATGGATCTCCCATTTGAATCTCTTTCCATTTTTGAGTACATTTGAGTTGTTGCTTATTGGTACACAGATTGCATGATATGTGGCTCTAGGTGATATTGGTGTAGCATGTCAGTAGAGCAGCTTGTATTTGATGAGATGAGGTCATTGGACCTAGAATGAGTGCGGTCGGATTTGATTACGGTACGTTTGAAAGAATAATGTCATTAATCGGCTTAGGCTTAGGCTATGGTTCTTGTCGACAAGAGAGCTCCATGACTTGTTGATGTGATGAGTGGTTATGAGTTTCTACATGTTTCTTTCATCATTGGCAGCGTATGAAGGGTTAGAATCGGGTTTTATTTGATATAAGGTTTGTTACCAGTACCAGATTCGTTATTGAGCAACTACTGTGATCGGGAACTATTGCTATGAGTATGTGGTTAATGTGTTATATCATGTGATTACATCTTGGGTTATAGTTATGGCTTGATATGGCTTGTTTATGCTTATACATTGTATAGATCTGAGAATCAGGTCTTGTAATGGATTCCGGATGTTGGAGGTTTGATTCCAAGGTTTATGGGTAAGGTTGAAGAAAGGATCTTCAGTTAGGTTGTGTTGTCAGACTTATATTGGATTGGAGTAACGCGGGATCACCCACGAGTATGTGCATGGCGAGTTTATACAATGATTTGATGGATTTGTTGCGACTCTTGGCACGTGCGATTGTTATATTATTAGCACGTGAGTTATCCGTGCGATTGTTATATTATTAGCAATTGAGTTGTCCGTGGAGCACGTGAGTTATTTGTGCGGATCCAGATATTGATATTATTGACACGTGATGTCCGTGCAGCATGTGAGTTGTCCGTTCGGTTGATACTATTAGCTCGTGATTTGTCCGTGCAACGTATGGATACGGATCCATCCCCCAGGTTCACCCTCTCATGTTTCCCTTGTGATGGCGTGCACGCGGATTATTGAAAAACGACAGGTTTCTCGTTGATGTGAGCTCTAGGAGAGTTGTTATTGGTTGGTTTGGTTACTGAGATACTGATGTAGGTCGATGAGCCGTGATGAGATCGGGTTGCGCACCTCAATGGATTGATATTTGGTTATTGCATATCATCTTTATTGCGCCTGTGACCATGCCGGGCGGATTATAATATTTTGCATATGATCACGCCTGGCAGATTATGATATTGTGCCTGTGACAATGCCGGACGGATTGTATTGTTATGCCTGTGACCACGCCGAGCGGATTGTGATTATTATCACGCGAGTTGTCCGTGCGGTTGTTATATTATTAGCACTTGCGTTGTCCATGCAACACGTAAGTTGTTCGTGCGGTTGATATTATTAGCACATGAGTTGTTCGTGTAGCGTGTGGATATAGATCTATCCCTCTAGGGTCACCCTCTCATGTTTCTCTCTTAATGGTATACACGTGGAATATGAGATATCGACGAGTTTTTGGTTGATGTGAGCTCTGGGAGAGCTGGTTATTGGTTGGTTCTGTTACTGAGATTTTGATGTGGGCCGGAGAGCAGTGATGTGATATCTATTGGGATCGGGTTGCATGCCGCAACGAATTGATATTTTGTTATTGAATATCCTCTTTATTTGCAATTTCCTTGACTGTTTACCTGATTTACTTGCATATCTTCCTACTTGCTGGATTGTTGACTAAGCAAAACACTTTAAGAAGAACTGTGAGCACCAAGGGGTTTTTATCCGTGTTTTCCTTATTTGATCATATATATGTTTTATACTTGTTGGAAATTTATGAACTTGTCCAAGTGATTGGTGAGTATCATTTATAATTCTTGCTTCTATTACCTCCGAGGTTAGTTACGATACTACACTTCTGCACCTCGCGTGCAGATCCTGGAGCTGAGATACTATGGATGATGGGAGCTAGCACTGAAGACGTACCTACGTTTCGGATATGGTTACCACTTATTCTTGGTAGCTTTAGATTTGAATTCTATTGACTATATTCCAAATAGATGTTGTATTACTTCATACCAACTTTGTAACTCTAAGTCTTAGTGGCTCGTGACTTATACTACCAGTCTTTGGGTTATTTATAAAGTTTTGTCTAGATACCACTGCACTACAGGTATGAGTAAGTGTCACTGTGGACAAGTCTTGAAAGTCAAACTTCCGAGACATCAAGTCTTTTATCATTTTAGCGTATCCTGGCATCTCCTTTAAAGCTTCAATCAATGGGATGTTTACCTGGATTAGTTTGAGCATCTCCAAGAACTTTTTATACTGCTCCTCCTTTTGATGCTTGGCCAACCTTTGTGG
>NW_017684998.1:0-7119 GCF_001879085.1 Nicotiana attenuata | reverse complement strand
AAGGACGGAACATTAGGATCCGACTGGGGTTAGAGTAACCCAAAATGGTGAATGGATTGTTGTGTTAGTTGTCATTTTCGAAGGGTATTACAAATGTGCTAATAGATCTTCTTGTGAGAGACCCAGATGGTGCATAGCATGATTGAATTTAGAAGATAGGTACTAAAAGCCTGAAAGGGTTAAATATTACCTTAGTGTGACTCTCGTCCCTAGTAGAGCGAGGACATTGAGCAACTCGAAGAGCCGATGGGTTAAGAAACGAGAGCAAAAAGCAAAAGAATGTTTTGTTGAAGTTTTCACAAGAAAGCGATAGGCAGAAATATTAGCAGAGTAATGAGAAGAGAGATAAGGAAGAATTATGAGTAAGATGCGATACATGGATGACAACAGTAGATAAAAAAGATGACGGTATTACCGGGTCCATAGTCAGGTGAAGGAAGAGATGAGAGGTGATAGGCCTTAAGACAACAAAAGAGTATAGGCCATGAAGTCATATCCTCATTTCGAGAAGTAAGTTCATGACTCTAACGTGATTACCAATAGGAAAAGCTAGACCCCAGCATAATAGAGATCAGTATGGATTGGTGAACAAGATAAAGTAAACATGAATTAGGGATTTAGTGATTTGATAATGGTCGACATCATGAGAATTTCGGATTTCGTACCGGAAATAATAGAATGGACAACAGAAGAAGATTCATAAGAAATTCAGAGAAAGGTCATTCAAGAAGACGCTTCCCTAAAGCAAGCAATGTGAGCAAAGTTAAGCTCAAGGGACTGTATGTGCCAGTTATACTAAGTGTCACCCTTATGAGTAAGGAAAGTTGCTATCCTTGGTACAGAAGGATCACCGCAAGGCGAGTAAGGTTCATCTATGATGTGAGAAAACACCAAGGATAAAGAGGTAAAATATCTACAGGTAGATCGTTGTAGCTCTAAATATTTGTACTCCCCTAAGGGAGGGAATATGGAATGATGTGGCATTAAGCCAGATATTAAGTGGTTCTAGTATTATGGAATGATAAAGGAAGAATGCGAAAAAAATGAAAAAGGGATGAGATTGCAATTATCCAAAGCCTACATATATGCCACGATTCCAGAACATTATGCAAACACGACGTCAATGAGAAGAAGTAAGGGTGCCTGCCCGAAATGTTATTGATAGATAAGGAGCCAGTGCGAGAGGTAAGTTAAGACAAAGGAAATAACCCAAGAAAGATTACGCGAAATATTTATATGAGAATAGGCCAACGACTAGTTAGCAGTTGATTCAGGAAGAGCCTAGTTATGGCTAGACAGGAGGTTACAGACTAATCAACAGATCGTGCAAGATAAGCATAGTAAAACCTAATATAGTGAATTTAGCCTCGCAGTAATGTCATTAGATAGGAGTCGGGGTAGTTAAAGGTACCGTATGAATGTTACGGGAATAAAAAAGAGTGCCACTGGGAAGACAGTCAAAATATTAGTTCAGAGGCAACCCTACAAGCACAAGGGCGTGGAGATAAGTAACTATGGGTAATTATAGACGAGGAAGAACATCAAAAATTCCATCAGGCATACGATGTGATAAGCTTGCAGCCTATCAAGACTCAGAGGATCCCCCCCCCCCCCCAAGTACTACAATGAAAGACTAGTAGAGGAAATAAAAAAGAAGGCATCAACCAAAGTACAGTGACCTAAAGAGGAGATGGTTGTGTAACAATAGTCTAACTACCAAATTGTACGCACTCCAAAAGAAAGTTTCACCTACCATGGATAATGAGCGGGGAGTAAAACCAAAAGTAATATTCGAGACCATATGAGTTGCACAAAAACTTCGGCATGCGTGAGAACTCAGATAAGCTAAGTATGCACACAACAAGGAGGCAGAAGACCATGAAAAGTAATAGCATACGTTTAAAGAAAGTGGAGAAGGAACGAAAGGAACTATTCGATCAATGATACAGAGTTGGCTACGTTATGAATGCACTTGCAATTTCGGAGTATACATATATGTTGACAATGATACAGCCGTAGAAGACTCTAATATAAGTTAAAAGGAAGAATTGAGTCCAAGTTATAGACAAAGAATTGGATTGTTAGAAGATTATATCCTGGATATTCTATAGCATCCATGAAGGACTAAAGTAATAGCTAATATCATGAGCCGCAGATCGGAAGATAGCTTAAGCCTACACAAAGGTTGATCAAAGGGAAGAGGAAACTAAAGAGTTACGTCAACTAAGTAAAATAGGAGTCTGATTATTGGACTTAAAAGAATTATAGAAATCGTGATCGAGAACATTGCAGGACCAGCCTTAGCGGGCGGCACGAGATCATAATACCCCCATAAGGTGAATCACATCGAGATACNAAGCCTAGAGATTGGCTAAAAGCTAAAGAGAAGAGTCGCATAGGCGCACATACAAGGAAAACATCGTACAGGCTGCATGACAGAAGATAGCAATAGATTCCGACCACAAGTCGTGGTGTGAGAAAGAGGCCTAAAGGAGGGAATTCCTTGGCCTTTGGATTTGTTAAAAGCACAGTTTCCTAAATGGCAAGAAGAGTATTAGAGAATTCGCAAGAGCTATAAATTATGAGAATGATAAGTGCATCAGTCAACATTCGAGGACAAATGTTCCAAAGGGGGGAAAGACGTTACACCCCATGTTGTTATACGTAAAAGTACTGCATAAGTAAATTGATGAAAGCTCAAAAATGAGATATTACATCCCGCATTTTCGTACGTTAAAGTTTCGTCGTAAGTTAATCAACGTAAGTTCGGGAATGGGATTATTTTGAGATTATAAACATTATGCTATTTCAAGCAAGTGATGAGTAAATTCGTGAAGGTGAGAGGGTAGGAAAATAGAAGAAAATGAATTTTGTCGAAGTTTGACATTTTGGGATAAAATACGGCCCAAACTAAAATACACGATATTTATGGACTAGTACCATACAAGGTACCACATGGCCATGATAGTAAGGTGTATAAGTTGTGTTAAAAGTGAGTAGTAATAAGTAATTTGAGATAATTTTTAATTATGTGGATAATCGGGTAAATATTAATTTTAGGGGGAGATTAACAATTAATTAAGATGATTGGTGGTTAATTATTGATAAGATCCTCACGTGGCAGCCAAGGCTTGATGGAAGTGTGATTCTTAAAAACATAGAATAAGGTGGCATTAAGAGAGTCTTTTTGGTGGCTTAGTCATTAGGAAAGTGGGGCCCACACCCTTGTATAAGAAATATTAAACTTAAAAGTCATATAACTAACATTGTTGTTCACATCAAAATTCACGTTATCATCTATCGCTTAAGAGTCTTGTGACTCTTAAAGAACTTCATCACGTTATTTTGGGTCATTTCATATGCATCTTCATATATCCAAGCAACGCAAGACTTCAATAACTCAAATCAAAGTGAGGTTTTGCGATTATAATGGAGTACGGTGCAATATTTCTCAAGAATATCATACGAATTTTTTCCTACTCCGATATTGCCGTTACGTGTTGTTGCAATTAATGTGTGTTAAAGGGATTGCCAAGAGAATTGACTCAGGTATGTTAAGGCTATCCCTTTTTTTTTGGAATGATCCAAATAATACGAACGAAACGAGCAAAATACGCAACTTTCATTAATGACTCATTCATAGAAATACTAGGGGTGTCTATATTCTTGATACCCCATATGAATTATTATTATATCTTCTATTCATGGGTCTCATAAAAACACATATTTGATAAAGTTAAATCGAAGGTATATTGATTTTTATGGCATTTCAAGAAAATCTTATTAATGTATTTCTTATGCATTTCATGCATTGCATTCATTTACACTAGCCCATTACCAGATGGCGATATATACGCGTCTTTATATGTATATATATGTATATGGGATTTGGAAAAAGGTTACGGTGTTATATACGCACCACCACCTGATCAGCTGGTATACGTTGATGATTTTGCCCACAGTGGTCGAGATGATATGATGGGATGTCCTCAGAGGCCTGATGATGTATGAAACATGTACCTATGCACGACATGACATTCATACGCATATGCATGACACTATAATTATTTCATGAATTACAGAGCTATCCAGACTTACAGGTTGAGTCATTTACTCTATATTTCTTCCATGTCTGTTATGTACTTATTTATGTGCCTTACATACTCGGTACATTATTCGTACTGACGTCCCTTTTGCCTGGGGACATTGCGTTTCATGCCCGCAGGTCCCGATAGACAAGTCAAGAGCCCTCCACATAGGCCATCAACTCAGCAGAAGATGTTGGTGTGCTGCATTTGCTTCGGAGTTGCTTGTTTGGTTAGTATGATTTAGGCGTGTATTGTTTGGTATGGCGGGACTCTGTCCCAACCATTATGAAAATTATGTATTCTTAGAGGCTTGTAGACAGATGTCATGTACGTAAACGATTGTATGACCTTGTCGGCCTATGTTTAGTATACGAGTGGTTATTTTGGTCTTATAAGCCCGTATGTCTTATGTATAAGTTGGTATCACATGTTGTATTCTACTTATCTCACGGCAGCCTTCTGGCTCAGTTATCTATGATAGTATGACATGAAAAGATACGTTATTTTGGTACTCGGTTTAGTAAGGTACCGGGTGCCCGTCGCGGCCGATCGGTTTGGCTCGTGACACTGAATCTCTACGGGAACACCCAAACTAAACCTTTGGCGACCTTCAACAATTACTTTAAGATGTGCTATCATGAATATGACGATAAAATTTCCTATCCAATATATTTGATCATGGGATGATGCTTCTTCTTTGACATGTT
Organism: Nicotiana attenuata; assembly: GCF_001879085.1. NCBI lineage: Eukaryota > Viridiplantae > Streptophyta > Magnoliopsida > Solanales > Solanaceae > Nicotiana > Nicotiana attenuata. Next base: position 2,324 of record NW_017684998.1, on the reverse strand, counting down.
TAAACCTTCAACCCCCATAGATTTAATACAAGGAGGAATAAAAGGGTTCGAGATTTGGCTGGAATTATTCAAGAATCTATCAATGTGTTAAGTAGAGTATTTCATGAGGTTACATATCATAAGTGACATGAAGCTTATTACTGATAACGCTGACATGATTAATCATTGTGATGACATAATTGATTTGACAAATGAGGCATATAGTTAACTAGTATACCGGCAATAGAAATCCTTAAGGAGTAGTAGTCAAGCACGTGACACCAGTTGTCTCCTGGAGTGAAGATAAAATCAATTTAGCTTGAAATGAGAATATTCTGGCACCCTGAATGTGATATGGGTTTCAAAATACATGATGTTGGATTACGCTCTTAATAGTAACTGGCACAAGGAATGTATGTCACAGGCCCATGAGGATGAAAAAAAGGAAGTTGAACACTTATGAGATTATTATCATTCAAAGAGCTTAACCCTTTCCAATAGTTGATCTTATATGAGAGAACTAGGGATGTGACAAACTTGTCTTTCAAATCAATATGCTCATGATATGTGCCAAAATATGAAAGCATCTAATTTCAACTTTTCACGAGTGAAACCACATAGCTAGGACATCTTAATATTGGGATGAAATCATGTGCTGGTTAGAGAGAATGAACATTTTGCTATGTGCTAGACATGTTTCTGCCATAATAACTCTAAAGCTGTAATACCAGGCCACTTCATGGGAAACTACAATACCAGGAACAAAGTGAGCTACTTACCGTGAGATGATTTAGGTGGACATGAAAGCCATACTGAGATGGGCAAACAACAAGATCTTCCTGTGTCGAATTTTTGATAAATCTCAAATTTCCCAAAATCTTTATGCGGACAAGTAACCCCTTTCAATTGACATGTACACATATGATAGGTGTTGAGATATGCTCTCATGTTACTAGACAGTGAAAATACTTCTTGATAATTATCACAAAGGAGTAAAGTGACTATTCAAACCATATGAGTCACATACAGCGGAGAGAGAAAGAGTGGCTTAAGAAGGATCTCAACACTAGGATGCCTTACATTGGATTTGATACCACATAGGTAAACTTTATGATGGTGCATGCGTAGGCACAAGTGAGCAGATGTTATTCTTTCGAATCAAAAGGTTCTGTAAGAAATTCATCAGGCATAGTCCTTTGTTGAGAATTTAGGAAAGCAAGTGGGAAGTACTAATTCTAGAGTTATAACTCAATTCAAGTACATAATTATAGAACTCAATTACACAAGAGGACGTAAATAAGAGCATTGTGATCAAGAGGCTTCACGAATACTGCGTCTCGTTCAAAGAGTAGGTACATGCAATGTTTTGTGATTCACCGTTTTGGTTAAGACCTTGTTCATGAAGGCTCTTTAATATGGATGTACATATACAACAAGGAAAATTTTGCGTTGTTTATAATGATGTACTAAGGAGTGACTTACTTGGGGACTTTAGGTTAATAGAGCAATAACTTAATCGATGCCCCTCGACTCCACATCCATACCGTACATTGGAACCATACTGACATTCCTCCCAATGATATCTCCTACACTTTACACATCGGGGATGAGGTCCGTTATACTGACTCGCCTCACTAACCTGATATTTACCCTTTTTTCATACATCATAAGCATTCACCTTATTCTTCCTCCAAGCCTTCATTACGGGAGTAACAATCTCTATACCGGGTTTCTGTGTAGGCCTTTGGAAATTCCCAAGCCTTCCACCCCTAACTCGCTACTGAGCATACTCATAACACGATGCAAAAATGTGCCTTCCCGCATACTAGGTAGACCGGGCCGGGTGTACCCAACCTATGGCTTTTGTTCTTCTTGTGCCCCCTCTCTCCATAACCATAACATATTTGAAGTGTGACCCAACATAAACCCAATTGGTGCTTCTTGCAAATTAAACATTCCGGCTTATTGGTACCGACAACCTTCTTTCGTTTCTTAGGTGCTCTCACCACATGACCTGGTGGTGCAGCGACATTAATAGGAAGAAGGGTACTCCCCTTAGCAACAAGTTCTTACAATCCATCCATGGCTCGATACATTCTCCTAACAAACTCTTGTGCAATCTCCGTCAGATTCAATGGTGGGGTCATTCCCTCCTTACTGCTTCAAACTCGTGGATTACTCATCTTGAGAATAAGACAAAATGAGGAAATTAGCTCCCTATCTTGAGATCTATCGCACGATCTGGAGTATTAAAGAAGGGTGACATTCCTAAATGTCCGAGTAGCCTCCTCATTATAGATATGGTCGACAACACACTGACAGTGGAAAAGTTGACAGATAAGTCA
>NW_017684997.1:4475-7119 GCF_001879085.1 Nicotiana attenuata | reverse complement strand
TGCGCCTTCGCCAACTGATTCATTGTGTTGTAAGTTCGGCAATAGCTTGGCCATGATCACTCAACTCCTTGTGCAAATGGATGACCGTGGGGTCACCTTGGGGTACATTCGCTCGGCTTTGCCATGCCGAAGAGGTGTCCGCCATTTCATCAAGTACGTCACATGCCTCTTGGTAAGAAAGTTTCATAAAGTTCCCACCGGCTAATTGGTTCACAATGCATTGATTTGTGGTGTTGATGCCCCTATAGAAAGTCTGTTGGATCATCGCCTCAGTCATGTCGTTGTTAGGGCATTCCTTCACCATTGTTCTATATCGCTCCCAGATCTCATGCAATGGCTCCGTTGGCATTTTCTTAAAGGCTAGAATCTCATCCCAAAGAGCCGCCATATGACTTGGAGAAAAGAACTTGGCAATAAATTTGTCCGCCAATTAATCCCATGTGGTGATAGAATGATTTGGTAACCTTTCTAACCAATCCAACACTTTGCCCCGAAGAGAAAACGGGAAAAGCCTCAATCTCAACGCATCCTCTGACACGTTTGTTTGTTTGCTGCCCCAGCAAGTATCTACGAACCCCTTCAAGTGCTTGTATGCATTTTGGTCGGAGGCGCCCGTAAAATATCCCCTTTGCTCGAGCAAGGTCAACATGACATTTGTGATTTGAAAGTTCCCCGCCCGGATTCGGGGAGGAACGATGGCACTCGCGTACCTTTGATTAGGAAGAACTCTTGGGACCGCTCTTGGCTGTGGCGGAGGAGGGTCTGGAATAGGATTGTTGTCATGTACAGTAGCATTGGCATTTCTACTTCTCCGTGGTACTTGAGGTACGGGAAGCTCATCTTGCTCAACATCTTCAACCTCCTCCCCCGCCAAGGCATTTCCAAGAGGGTCATTTCCGTTTAGAGCCATGTGTACCTGATGGATCAACACAAATAAAGTTAGTAAAAAGAAGGAAAGAGAAGCAAAACACAAAACTAGCTACACAAATAGTCAACACCGTAAGCTCCCCGGCAACGGCGCCAAAAAGTGATTATCGCGCAGCGGACTCAACCTTAGGAAGAGTGGGCGCTAGTACTTTTACCCAATAGTGGTATCGGGGTCAATTTCCACAAGGAGCTAGAAAGGGAGTTGGATATTTGCTTAGCCTAGAAATGCGTGTTTGCTTCTAATTGATCTTCTATCATTTTTGGGTTTTTATGATTATCAACTACAATTTAGCAACTACTAGTTATAACTAATTTATGCTAAGATATTAATTCTAGGTTGTATGCAAGATAGAGAAAGGCACTAGGGTCGTGGCATTTACCTAGGTGGTCAACTAACGAGTAGAGATTCCTAATACAAGAATGATGAATATGGGGCTTATGCTATAACCGTTGCACGATTGCAGTCACTCTCACACCTCTCGGTAGAAAGAGTAATTTTGCCCAATTGACTCTCTCGAGACCAATTGGGTAGGCTAACAAACCAAGCAACTTAGGGTTCAAGTTGGGTAATTACTCTCTCGAGGTTTTACCCGTTATTTGGGACTACCATTCTCATGGGTCCATCCCAATTCCTTGTTGGGTTAATTTTGGAGTGATAGACACTCTTTCTCAAGAAGAGTCAAGACCCACTAAGCTAGACTTAGTGTTTGCAACCACCAAATCCTAGTTTAAACATAAAATTAACCCAAATATCAAACACCCAACATCATTCAAGCATTAAACAATCACACCCATTAATTACCCACACTAGGGTTGAGCCACAACCCTAGATAATGGGTTTAGCTAGCCATAATAGCAACAGAAATTGAAGAAATAGTAGATAAAACCAACATATTAATTAACTAGAATGTTAATCTACAAGAATCCACGATAAAACAAGATGAAAATGCCCAAAATAGGCTAAAACTTGCGTCTCACGAGTGCTACTGCTATCTGGTATCTAAAACTTGACCTAGAAATAATAAAATATTCTATTTATACTATGCTAGAAAAACTGGACAAAAATATCCCTGCGGGGCTGGCGCGGACCACGCAGAAATGCAGCGCGGCCGCGTAGGGGTCTTGGCCTTCGATCATTCACTTCTGAAGCTGGGGACGCGGACCACACAAAGAGGTAGCGCGGCCGCGCAGGCTAATGGGCGCGGACCGCACAACAATGAAGCGCGACCGCGTGGACACCAGCGCTGACCGCGTAGAAAAGAGCGCTGACCGCGCATGGAAACCCCTGAAATGGATGCTCTCTGAATCTCCTAGCGCGGCCGCGCAGCAAATCAGTGCGGTCCGCGCTAGGTCCTTTTGTCCCTGCTTCAATGATTTTTGACACTTGAGCAGGTTTCACTCCGTTTCGAGCTGATTTTTGACTTTCGTCATCTTGTCACTCAAACCTGCAATCAAGCGCACTTTGCAAGCATGCTGGGTCTATTTTATGACAATTCATACATAAAGCATAGGCAAGTATGGGCGTAAAACGTGTTAAAATCACAGTTATCAAGTCCCCCAAACTCAAACCTTTGCTTGTCCTCAAGCAAATAAAAGACGACCCACCCCTAAAAAGGAAACATCCAAGAAATTCCAGCTTATCCTAAGGAAGCCTCATCACGCATCAATTGGGACTAACAATTGCCCTCAATACGAATGCATCATTAACACATTTTTA
>NW_017684997.1:0-691 GCF_001879085.1 Nicotiana attenuata | reverse complement strand
ATTAACCATGTGCTGATTTTCGATTGTCTCCATATTCTGCAACTTTATTGTGTTTTCTTACCTTATTTGGTTAACCGAGTATTTTATTGATTCTTCATTAGTTGTTTCCTTAATTGAACCCCTATGTACTTACCCCTAATTGTCTATTTTGTACATGATGCTCTACTTGATTTCTTTCCTTAAACATTTTCTGCCCATTACCGTTGGTTGATTGCCCCTTAATTAAAGGAGTACTTGCATTGATTTGATTCTGATTAGTACTTGGTTCCATAATTACTATACAATTGTAATTCTTGCCTTATTTTACATGGTTTCGAACTACTATATATACATACTCTCTCATTAACACAAGCACACGAACACTTTTAATTCTGAACTCACACTTACACTCAAAAAACTCTCTCTTGCTTTACTACTTGTATTGTGGCCTGTTTAGCTGGCTGAAAGCCAAAGCTATATTTCAAAGTCCTGCTACCTTTCTTTACTACATTTTGCTTCTTTGAACTGGTATGTTCTAATTAAGTTTTCAGCATCAACAACAACATGGTTACTTAATGTTCTTGCATTCTTGTCTGCCTACTGCTTGTATCTATTTCAGTACCTTATTTAGCATGCTGTAATTTCTTTTCTCCTGTTCTGAATCAATGCGTTATGAATCCTAAATCCCTACCCCAATGTGTTTGTATACTTA
>NW_017684996.1:3404-7120 GCF_001879085.1 Nicotiana attenuata | reverse complement strand
CTCTCTCAATGCCGCCACGACGGAATGGATGTGTAGAAATTCATAACCGACTGCCGAATCAACGATTCATAGGGTCTATACTCCTGTCAAGAACCATCACCTCTTTCTGAACCAAATAATGGTCTTTGCTCCTTAATATACTTCATATATTTAGATCGCACTAATCCTAGATCCAGTAACCTTATCTTATTCTGTACGAACTGCTCAGGCAACAAGTCACCCCTGACATGACCAAAGGTCTCATATGATGTCACAACATGCCAATAGGCTACCAACTCGAACGCGATACATAAGGAAAATGAACTCTGGAAGGGACTACTCAAGCTCTGCAACTAATATGAACTTTCCTCAGAAAACGGAGAAACAAAACACGTAGAACAGAATATAAGGGACTGTAATTATCATCACATTGTTGCGGCGTGCAACCCAATCCGCACATAAAACTCATATAAGGAGATACACATCGAGCTAAATTGCTCATTACAACAAGATACCGAATATCGGTCACAAGCACGCTAAGTGCCTAATACCATCTCTGGGGAGACATATAGTGCCATAGGCTACAAAACTCAAGCACAACCGGGGTGCGATATACGATCTGCATCTCAAGAGCCATTTAGCTCATATAATATTGCCTCTACACGAAACCTCAACACATGAGCAGTTCACCAAGCCGTCTCACAACTCACACGGCGCAATATATCATTACATGAAATATTTGATGGCGAAATAACACTCTGACTACTCCTCCATAAGGAGCGCATTACTGCAATGAACACATCTGGCCTGATATAAAGCCCATATTCACATTTACCCCTCCGCGGACCTCAAGGTGGTTCTGATCGCAGTGAACTAGGCTAATGACCTTTCAAAGGTCCATAAATATTCCCCGTTTCCTCATAACACACAAGAACAACCATCATAACCAGAGTAATCCTCCACAGTCCACAACCCAATAAATCGAGTGCCCTCCAGGCATCCATTCTCGAATTAGCGATATCACCACAATCTTTCTACTTGGTTTAACTCTTCAACCAATCAAGTGACTACATGCCACACTTATACAACCTTCCCGTGACAGATAACATGTCTGTACATCCAGACCACCGATCGCACTAATGCTAAGGAGCGACCTAGAATCCTTTACCAGGATGCAAAGCCTTTTTCACGAAACACCGATCTCAGGTGATGCTGAATACAATACCAAATTACTTTAAACATCGAAACTACTTTCCTGCTCATCCGAGCTCGTGACATCCATGTCAACATCGAGCTGCAATCTTGATCCTCACTTCAATTTCCATGCCCCTCACTGCACCCATCATGCCAACGTACGATAGAACACGATCTTTCGTCATAGATCCGTAACCACAAATGGATTAACACTTCATCATATAAAACTCTTGACTTATCTCACTTAAGGAGAACCATAGCAACACACAGGTGAACTCTCATAATCGTAGAATATGCAAATATCTAAGTAGTGGTCTAAGCTACCATAGCCCTTCCAGAGTCCGCCTACGCATGGCAGGCCATAGCAGTAGAATACTTCTGAATAACATCAATTACGGCGGCCGACAAGCCTCGCAAGTGCTGCCACAATTCACTTGCATAACTCAATCGCGCTGAAGGAACTGATCACTGCCACCAATATGCCAATTCAACTACGGCTAATCAATCTATCCTCTTCCAACTTATCCTTTATTGCCTTAGAAATAATAATACTCCATCCCACACATAGCATGCTCCATGGGCACTCATCCTGAGTGACCCTGAATCATGAGACCATGCCGTCTCAAACCCCACGAACCATTTCATACCTCCCAAGAGCTACACTGCAAGTCAAAACATCATAGAACATTTTGTGCCCTTCTCATAAGCTGCTACCAAGCTTGATTCTTAACCGTACGTATAGGCTCGAAATCACTAGGCACTACGCTTTGCCCCTTTGAATCCACTAGGACCATTGCTGAGAGCCACCCACTCTGACTTGGCCCCGAATATAATCAATTCCATAAATCTTCTAGCACATGAATACCCCCTAGACGAAGCACCCAACAGAATCACTTTCCTGGAAACCCGCATCCATACAAGGCATGAAATCCTGAATTTTTTCCCAAGTTTGAACATGAGCCAATAAGGCCAACCATAGCACACCTTTAACAATTCCTTTGCTTAATTTACCACATATGTTCCTCTCCAGTAGCTGAAATAACCCATCAATATGCTAATAATCAGAAACCTTGCATGTAGTTAACCAGGCAATCCTTAATCACATGCGGTGGGACTCCCCACTTAGCTCGAAGCCATTATAATACAAATTCTGGAATTCACCGGGATCCTTTATCTCTTGTTGACATAACCTTGAGCAATCAACCGCCAAAATTCTCGGAATCTTTCTGTAAAACCCTCTTGTTATACTCTGAATCATCAACCACGTTTACACGACCGATCTCCTTGTTGTATAGCCAATAGAACCCTTTGCAGAAGCCTCGCCAACCATGCGACCGCCGACCTGCTCACTAGAGATATCCCGCCTGTGGAATCTACGTGCCGACGTCTCCCAACGCTGCTACGCAGGGCGCAATTACCCCGACATTAACGACCCATCCTGAGTCCCAACTTACTCTTTAGCTGCACAAGTTCATTCACCTCTCGTGGACATCAATTAAGTGCGTGACAACATCCTTCCAATTCAAAGTTAGGTCGTATCCTTCTTCATTTCAAGCAACTCCTTTCCGTTAGATCAAATCTCATGCCGCATAATAGCCCACACTTCAAATAAATCTGTGGGCCCAAATCACCAATCACAACAATTCCCAAATCACTCCTAACTCTCCCACTTTGGCGAAACTCACCTCTTTAGTTGACTACTCGACTTTTGCTTCTTATACCTGGCCTTCTAGAAGTTTTAGCTACCGCCCGACACTCCCCACATGTCATTCCTCGTCCGTTGCTGCTCAGTTGTTGCCTTAAATAAAATCTATCTTCGTGGCACTTGAACCCACAATTGTTGCTAACTTTACACCTTTCGGAAGATCATCTTTCTCAAACCGTCGACATTTGAAACACTGATTCAATTCTAAACTACCGCACCCTACGATATCTGACAGTCGCATCGTCAATAGTATTTCACAATAGCTTACCCCAAAGGCGAATTGTAGAAGATCATAACACCGGCGAACTTAGTACGTTCAATTAGGAGAACAACACCTCATCATAGAAGAAAACTCCACCACGCTCGCAAATACCAAGTCTCATTACTCCACCAACCCACATCTGACCATTCTCAGTCTGATTGCCTTTCCCCTGCCCGGAATAAAATACCGAATCTCTAGATCATGCACTGAGTAAACCTCCCTTCAAGTCATTCACTGCCCGGACACGTAAGCAAACATCCTACTATCGTATCAGCACTGCGGAACAATCGTTCATAGCATCATGGCAACTTGTGCCTAGCCTCAGAGCTCTCAGAAGTACCACCACTGAGCCGAAACGATAGCACATCCTTCCACAAGGCGACGATAATAGCTCAGACAACTATGCAAGGAGAAAGATCCCGCACCAAATCAGTAGTACCATTACAATTAAACAAGCGGTTCGCGTCGCATAAGATTGAATAGGGAGGAATTAAAGGCATAGCCTCCAAGGATCAAATCGCACGATGAGGAATCAAGAAGGGAAGTACTCCTAACAGTCCTGCAGCCTCCCGAGGA
>NW_017684996.1:0-728 GCF_001879085.1 Nicotiana attenuata | reverse complement strand
ATCTATATGGTGTTTCTCCACACCCTTCCTCCTCCAAAACTCCACAAAACAGTAGTAAAACACGCAGCCCAACAGCAACACAAAACAGTCCACAAAACAGTCCGCTACAAGTGAATAACTCGAACTCACGGCTTCCGATCACCGTCCCGTGAGTTCTTACATGTATAGAACAAATTACCATGAATTCACAGAAGAATAAATGTATGAAAGATAGCAGTAAACTCACCTTACTTGTTGGATATCTCAGCCCTTATCTTGGTTCTTCAAACTCTAGGGTTTACCCCCAATTTGAACTTGAAAGAGAGGGAAAATCAATTAGGGTTTGTGGATAATTTTTGGGAGGAAGTTTGCAGGGGTTTAGGTCTGGTTATTTGTGAAATATAATGAGGGATATATTGCAGAAGATGAGCCTTTTAATGGGCTCTTTGTCTGACCCGAAATTGCCTCTTTTTGGGCTATCATTTAACCATGTAGGTGACCCACCTACTTGTCACCTAGCAGCTTGTGCAGTCTCGCAAAAATGTCTATATCTCTCTACTCCAATGTCGTATTGATAAAAGGTTAAATGTGTTGGAAACTAGACTCATAGATCTTCAATTTGGTGGGTAGATTACCCCGGTAATTCCAAGTATATTGGGAGAAAAGCATAATAACATTTGACCTAAAGTTCAAGTAAAAACTATAAACTTAAGTTGCAACAACTCTTGTCGACTTTTGTTTCATAACTC
>NW_017684995.1:0-7120 GCF_001879085.1 Nicotiana attenuata | reverse complement strand
ATAAAAATCTGAGTTATGAAATCAGTGAAAGCGTAGCATGACTGAGTGTAAATATTATCAAAACAGTGAGGAAACAGTAGTAAAAAGCCCCTAAGGGTCCAAACAGTCGGCACAAGGCCCAAACACGGCATTCAGCCCCAAACATAGTAATATTTTTTTCCAAGACACAATAATATTAAACAGTGCTCAATCAAATATGCAACTTAACAATCGTACGGGACGGACCAAGTCACAATCCCCAATGGTGCACGACCCCACGCTCGTCATCTAGCGTGTGTGTCACCTCAAAATAGCACAACAATGTGAAATCCGGGTTTTCTTACCCTCAGGACAACATTTACAATCATTAATTACCTCAATTCGGTCCAAACTCTAGCCCGCGATGCATTTGCCTCTCGAATCAGCCTCAACTCGCCCCAAATCTATCAGAATCATAACATCAAAATAGGCTAAAGGAACAAAGCCCACGCAAAAATAACCAAATTTACTCAAAAATCCCGAAATTTGCCAAACCCGATCCCCGGGCCCACATCTCGGACTTTGATAAAAATCACATTACTAGAATCCTTATCCTCCCACGAGTCTGTACATATCAAGAACATCAAAATCGGACCCCAAATGGCTCCTCAAATTCCAATTTACACTCTCCAAGATCAAGCCCTGATTCCCCAAATTTAACCCTTATTTTCCATCAATTTGAAGCCTAATCAGTGAAATAATGCCATGGAATCGAGTATTGAGTTCAAAAATCCAAGTGTTTCCCTCTTCAATCCCTCTCAAAAAGCTTCAAAAACGCTCAACAATGGTGGAAAATAGACCAAAAATCGTGAAGGCAACTATTTAAACATTCTGCCCAGGCAATAATTCCTTCTTCGCGAACGCGGTCAAAGCCTTGCGATCGCGAAGCACAAAATTCCAATGACCAATCAATCCTCTTACGCGAATGTGACTTCCAGAATCCGAATGCGAAGCTTCAGCTTCCCAGGCCAACGCGAACGCGACACACTAACGGGAACGCGAAGAACAAACTACCAGGGCCCCCAGCTGCTCCAGCCTCACCCTTCGCGAACGTGGGACCAACATCGCGAACGCGAAGGGCAATTCTCCTGCCTCACTTCACATCTCCTCGCGAACGTGAGGACCCTCTCGCGAACGTGAAGAGCAAAAACTCTGCAACACAGAAGTGAAGAAATCTGCAACTTTCAAAATAAGAATTTGATCCGTTTAACCACCCGAAACTCACCCGAGGCCCTCGGAACCTCAACCAAACATGTTAAGACATCCCATAACATTATTCAAACTTGTTCCAACCTTCGGAACGCTCAAAGCAACATCAAAACATCAAATCATCATCGGATTCGAGCCTAAGAAATTCCAAAACTTCCAAATTCCGCTTTCGATCAAAAAGTCTATGAAACCTCGTCCGAGTGATCTGAAATTTTGCACACACATCCGAAATGACACAATGGACCTACTCCTACTTCTGGAATTCCATTACGACCCCTATATCAAAATTTCCACTACCAATCGGAAAACGCCAAAATTCCAATTTCGCCAATTCAAGCCTAAATCTACCTCGGACCTCCAAAACACATTCCGATCAAGCTCCTAAGTCCCAAATCACCTCACTAAGCTATCAGAATCATAAAAACCAAATTCCGAGATCATTTACTCACAAGTCAACTTCTGGTTGACTTTTCCAACAAAAAGGCCCACTTAAGAGACTAAGTGTCTCATTTCTCTACAAAACCACTCCGAACCCAAACTAACCAACACGATGCAACGAAATACAGCTGAACAACACATAAAGAAGCAGAAATGGGGGAAACGGAGCGGTAACTCATGAAACGACCGGCCGGGTCGTTACATCCTCCCCCTCTTAAACAAACGTTCGTCCTCGAACGGGTCAAGAAACATACCTGAAGCCTCAAATAGGTGAATATATCTGCTCCGCGTCTCTCGCTCGGTCTCCCAGGTAGCCTCCTCCACGAGCCGACCTCTCTACTGCACTTTCACTGAAGCTATATCCTTTGATCTCAACTTTCGAAGCTGACGCTCCAAAATAGCCACTGGCTCCACATCATAAGTCAAATCACTCTCTAATTGAACCGTGCTGAAATCCAAAACACAAGACGGATCGCCAATAAACTTTCGGAGCATAGAAACATGAAAGACTGGATGCACACTCGATAAGCTGGGTGGCAAAGCAAGCTCATAAGCCACCTCCCCAATCTTCCGAAGTACCTCAAAAGGCCCAATGAACTGAGGACTCAATTTACCCTTCTTCCCAAATCTCATAACACCCTTCATGGGTGAAACCTTCGATAGAACCTTCTCCCCAACCATGTAGGACACATCACGAACCTTCCTATCAGCATAACTCTTTTGTCTCGACTGCGTTGTACGAAGCTACTCCTGAATCACCTTCACCTTGTCCAAAGCATCCTGCACCAAGTCTGTACCCAATAGCCTAGCCTCACCCGGCTCAAACCAACCAACTGGAGATCTACACCGTCTCCCATACAAAGCCTCATATGGAGCCATCTGAATACTCGACTGATAACTGTTGTTATAAGCAAACTCTGCGAGAGGTAGAAACTGATCCCATGAACCACCGAAATCAATCACACAAGCGCGCAAAATGTCCTCCAATATCTGAATAGTGCGCTCGGACTGCCCGTCCGTTTGAGGGAGAAAATTTATGCTCAACTCGACCTGAGTATCCAACTCTCTTTGCACGGCCCTCCAAAACTGCAAAGTGAACTGAGTGTCTCTATTTGAAATGATGGATACTAGGACACCATGCAAGCGAACAATCTCTCGGATATAGATCTTTACCAACCATTCTGAAGAATAGGTAGTACAAACAAGAATGAAGTGCGCGGACTTGGTCAGCCGATCCACAATCACCAAAATAGCATCGAACTTCTTCAAAGTCCATGGGAGCCCAACTACAAAGTCCATGGTGATCCGCTCCCACTTCCACTCTGGAATATCCATCTGCTGAAGCAAGCCACCCGGTCTCTGATGTTCGTATTTCACCTGCTGACAATTGAGACAGCGAGCTACAAATCCCACAATATCCTTCTTCATTCTCCTCCACCAATAGTGTTGTCTCAGATCCTGATACATCTTTGCGGCACCCGGATGAATGGAATACCGCGAGCTATGGGCCTCCTCCAGAATCAACTCCCAAAGCCCATCCACATTGGGCACGCATATCCGGCCCTGCATCCTAAATACCTCATCGTCACCAATAGTCACATCTCTAGCATCGTCGTGCTGAACTCTATCCTTAAGGACAAGTAAGTGAGGATCATCATACTAGCGCTCTCTGATGCAATCAAACAAGGAAGACCGAGAAACCACACAAGCTAAGACCCGACTGGGCTTCGAAATATCCAACCTCACAAACCGATTGGCCAAGGCCTGAATATCGACTGCGAGAGGTCTCTCCCCAACAGGAATATATGCCAAACTACCCATACTCACCGCCTTCATACTCAAAGCATCGGCCACTACATTGGCCTTCCCTGGATGGTACAAGATAGTAATATCATAGTCCTTTAGTAGCTCTAACCATCTCCGCTGCCTCAAATTGAGATCCTTCTGCTTGAATAAGTGCTGGAGGCTACGATGATCAGTAAACACCTCACAAGATATGCCATACAGATAATGCCTCCAAATCTTCAACGCGTGAAGAATGGCAACCAATTCTAGATCATGAACAGGGTAGTTCTTCTCATGGGGCTTCAACTGACGGGAAGCATAAGCAATAACTCTACCCTCCTACATCAACACACACCCAATACCCACTCTCGAAGCATCACAATACACTGTATATGAACCTGAAGCTGATGGCAAAACTAACACTGTAGTTGTTGTCAAGGCAGTCTTGAGCTTCTGAAAGCTTGCCTCACACTCATCCGACCACATGAAAGGCGCACCCTTTTGAGTCAACTTGGTCAAGGGTGATGCAATAGATTAAAATCCCTAAACGAACCGACAGTAATAACCCGCCAAACCAAGAAAGATGCGAATCTCTATGGCTGAGGACGGTCTCGGCCAACTTTGAACCGCCTCTATCTTCTTCGGATCAACATGAATGCCCTTGCTGGACACCACGTGCCCCAAGAAATCCACTGAGCTGAGCCAAAACTCACACTTGGAGAAATTCGTATAAAGCTTCTCCTCCCTCAATCTCTACAACATAACTCGCAAATGTTCCGCGTGCTCCTCCTGACTACGCGAGTATACTAGAATATCATCAATGAAAACAATAATGAACGAGTCGAGATAAGGTCGGAACACGCTGTTCATCAAATGCATGAACGTTGCTGGGGCATTGGTCAGCCCAAAAGACATCACAAGGAACTCATAATGACCATATCGGGTCCTGAAAGTTGTCTTAAGAATATCCGAGTCCCTAATCTTCAACTGGTGATACCCAGAATTTAGGTCAATCTTGGAGAACACCCTCGCTCCCTGAAGCTGGTCAAATAAATCATCGATACAAGGCAAAGGATATTTGTTTTTTATTCTAACCTTGTTCAACTGCCTGTAACCAATGCACATCCTCATAGTGCCATCCTTCTTCTTCACAAATAGGACAGGCGCACCCCACGGTGACATACTAGGCCGAACGAACCCCTTATCAAGGAGTTCCTAAAGATGTTCCTTCAACTCCGCTGGTGCCATACGATATGGAGGAATAGAAATGGGCTGAGTGTCCAGCACCAAATCAATACCAAAATCAATATCCCTATCCGGTGGCATGCTCGGCAGGTCTACAGGAAACACATCGAGAAAATCCCTCACTACTGGAACAGAATTAATGGTAGGAGTCTCTGCACTGACATCGCTCACAAAGGCTAAGTATGAAAGATAACCCTTCCCAACCATCCGCTGGGCCTTTAAAAATGAAATCACCCTACTGGGAACAAAATCAGTCAAACCTCGCCACTCAATCTGTGGCACACCCGGCATCGCCAACGTCACTGTCTTAGCATGACAGTCCAGAATAGCACGGCATGGGGATAACCAATCCATGCCCAAAATCACATCGAAATCCACCATACAAAGCAACAACAGGTCCACTCGGGTCTCCAGACCCCCAATAGTCACCACACACGACCGGTACACACGGTCCACAACAACAGTATCGCCCACCAGAGTAGATACACGAACAGATGAAACAAGAGACTCAAAGGGCATATCCAAATAACGAACAAAATATGATGACACATAAGAATAAGTGGAGCCAGGATCAAATAACACAGAGGCTTCTCTGTGGAAGACTGAGACAATACCTGTAATCACATCATCTGAAGTAATAGCATCGGGTCTAGCTGGAAGTGTATAGAAACGGGCTTGACCGCCACCTGATCGACCACCCCCTCTGGGGCGACCCCTAGCTGACTGTCCTCCACCCCTAGCTGGCTGGGCGGGTGGTGAAGTAAATGTGTTGAAGACAAGGGCTGAATACTCTGCTGAGATGAACCCCCAAGACGACGAGGACACTGCCTCCACATATGCCCCAACTCCCCACACTCATAACAACTCCCTGGTGCTGGAGATGGGGACTGAAGGGAACCCCTAGCACCGGGATGACTAGCAGAAGAACCTAGCATAGAAGAGCCCTAAACTGACGGAGCACGGGACGAACTCTGGGCTGGAAGGTCACTGAGTGGGAATAACCATGATGAGAACTGTGAGAACCATGGCCTGATGATGCCCCACGATAACCTGGGCGAGCTGACTGAGCATGCTTGAATGGGCGGCCTCTGCCATGCTAAAACTGGCCCCCATGATGAGTACCACCGAATCCACCCTGACCACGAGGCCTCTTAACCTCCCTCTCGAACCTCTCCTGACCACGAACCATCTCAATCTGTTGAGCTATGTCCACAACCTCATCGAAGGTAGCACCTGACACACTCTCTCTCTGGTCATAAGCAGTCGAAGCTGATAACCGAGACCATCTATAAACCTCCTGATCCTCTCTCGATCTGTGGGAACCAACCAGACTGCATGACGAGCCAACTCGGAGAACCGCATACAATACTGTGATACAGATCTGTCACCCTAATGAAGTTGCTCGAACTGCCTGCGCAACTCCTCTCGGCGAGACTCAGGTACAAACTTCTCCAGGAAGAGAATGGAGAACCGCTGCCAAGAAAGGGGCACTACGTCAGCCGGCCTACGCCTCTCGTAAGCCTCCCACCATCTAAGTGCAGCCCCTAAAAACTAGAAAGTACTGAACGAGACCCCACTGGTCTCCAAAACACCCGCGNTTCCCTCTTCAATCCCTCTCAAAAAGCTTCAAAAACGCTCAACAATGGTGGAAAATAGACCAAAAATCGTGAAGGCAACTATTTAAACATTCTGCCCAGGCAATAATTCCTTCTTCGCGAACGCGGTCAAAGCCTTGCGATCGCGAAGCACAAAATTCCAATGACCAATCAATCCTCTTACGCGAATGTGACTTCCAGAATCCGAATGCGAAGCTTCAGCTTCCCAGGCCAACGCGAACGCGACACACTAACGGGAACGCGAAGAACAAACTACCAGGGCCCCCAGCTGCTCCAGCCTCACCCTTCGCGAACGTGGGACCAACATCGCGAACGCGAAGGGCAATTCTCCTGCCTCACTTCACATCTCCTCGCGAACGTGAGGACCCTCTCGCGAACGTGAAGAGCAAAAACTCTGCAACACAGAAGTGAAGAAATCTGCAACTTTCAAAATAAGAATTTGATCCGTTTAACCACCCGAAACTCACCCGAGGCCCTCGGAACCTCAACCAAACATGCTAAGACATCCCATAACATTATTCAAACTTGTTCCAACCTTCGGAACGCTCAAAGCAACATCAAAACATCAAATCATCATCGGATTCGAGCCTAAGAAATTCCAAAACTTCCAAATTCCGCTTTCGATCAAAAAGTCTATGAAACCTCGTCCGAGTGATCTGAAATTTTGCACACACATCCGAAATGACACAATGGACCCTACTCCTACTTCTGGAATTCCCATTACGACCCCTATACTCAAAAACTTTCCACTACCAACTCGGAAAAACGCCAAAACTTCCAATTTCGCCAATTCAAGCCTAAATCTACCT
>NW_017684994.1:5457-7121 GCF_001879085.1 Nicotiana attenuata | reverse complement strand
ATTTGCTTTATTTCCGCGTTTCTTTAGAGCAATATGTAGTAGGTTGACACCCGTGTATTAGAGGCTCAGACTTGTGACACCGGATTCTTCGGGCTGTGTAGTAGTATTTCTACTTGGGTTTTCCGCATGTTTTAATTATATTTCAGAGTTTAAGTATTATGACTTAGTAATTATTTGTGTTAATTGAATCATGAACTGTATAAAAAGGGTTAAGGTTGTTGAATTGGTCGGGCTTGCCTAGCAGTGTGTTGGGCGCCATCACGACCGGGGTTGGGGTCGTGACAAGTTGGTATCAGAGCCTAAGTTACTTGGTCTCGCGAGTCATGAGCCGGTTTAGTAGAGTCTCGTGGATCGGTACGGAGACGTCTGTACTTATCCTCGAGAGGCTGCAGAACCTTTAGGAAAACTTCACATTCTTGAATTCTTATCGTGCGTCCTTGATTCAGCTTGAAAAGAAACTCTTGAAATTCCTTCCACGTGTTCGTACGCGCGCATGAGCGCTCAGTATCAGATGTGCCTTGATGGCTTGTGATTCCCCGATCAAGGGGCGAGATGTAATCTCTGTGAGTTTATGTTGGGCCAGTCTGGAGGACTTGAGGCCGGATCTTTTCCTATGGCTTGAGCACCAAGGTGCTGATTGTGTGAGCAAGTGTTTCAAACTTATATGTTCGGCATTGCCCCTATTAGTGGGAGTGACGGCTGGTTAGCTACGTGGTGAGTATGTTAGTGCTGCAAGGTGCATCTATGTGACTTGGAGGTGATGAGCAAGGCCTACTGGATGATAGAAGAACTATTAGGTGTTTGAATTCCATTGCGATTCGAGGTATAGCCTGAGTTATGGGCGCGTGAAGAATCTTTTCATGTTTCCAGTTGAGAGTGAAGTAAAAATTTTATGTTGCGGTATGAGTTCAGTAGGATTTTCCAGTAGGATTTTTCCAAACTCTCCACTAAAATCATTGAGCCAAAAACTGCATTAACAAAAACTCTTTTGTAAACCTAAGATTAACTCTAATCCCGATGTAGCACACAGTCTCTAACTGTTGCGACAACTTCAAGTTAACTCTAACTTGAATACACTGAGTACATATTACAATTGCCTCTAGATAAAGCTGAAAGGTACAATATGAAAACACCTACTACAATTGAACTAGAATAAAAGACAGACACTTGGTGTTGATTGTTCTATCTGATTCATGTAGCTTCAGGTTTGCACACTTGAATCACACACGAACTGCTTGCAAAATTGCCTTGCCATTTTGCTCGCAATCACATTTAACTTATGCGTTTGTGCAACAACTGTAAAAAGAGAAAAACGCTGATATTTATAAAGTTAGTAAATAAAGATTAACTGGAATTCTGATGCTACTTTTCCTTGGTGGAAGAGTTCTAGTTGATTTCAACTTCTAACTCCTTCCTTGTCTTGGATAGTGTTCTCTTTGATTAAGGAGTCCTTTTCCTTATCAATTATGCAACCTTTTCGATCTGGAGATATCAAGTATACCAAGTTAAGCTTATCTCCTTCACGTGCATCCCACATGCTCGAATCTGCCCGTTTCTATGCACATAGGGGATGGACCTGGAGGGATGAACCTAGTTCATACCTGAGTTCCTTTGTCAGTCTTCAAAACTAACCTTTACTTGGCCCAACATATATATATATATAT
>NW_017684994.1:4350-5437 GCF_001879085.1 Nicotiana attenuata | reverse complement strand
ATATATATATATATATATATATATATATATATATATATATATATATATATATATATATATATATATATATATATATATATATTGACTATGATCAACATCAAAATCTGTGTATCTCCCGAAGCTATCCCACCGACCATTGAGCTGAAGCATTATCGCCAAATTCAATTCAATTGCAGAGAAAATAATTACGCAATCCTATAATAACTTTAGAAATCGGCTATATGTTCAAAGCTGATTGTCAATACCTCACGTTAATCTGCAATTGTTTTCTTAATAAGCTTTTTTTTTGGAATTTGTGTGAGCACGTGATTTTTGCCTCGCTTAAATTACTCCTATAGAATTAATTAATTTTAGGGAATTAATTGCATGATTTTGTGTTTGTTTGCATTTTTGTGCATTTTTTTTAATTGATATAATTCATGAAAAATACAAAAAATAGCACATTTGCATTTAGGACCCAATTTTATATTTTTTTTAGGTTTACTAGTTGATTAACATTGCAAAACAAGAGAAAATAACAAAAATAGTCCTTTTGCATTTTTACTTTTAATTGTTTATTTTTCCTTAATTTCTATTAAATTAGGATTTAGTTAATTAGAGTCAAATCAGGTCTTTTCATTTTAATTTTGTATTTAACAAAAATCTAAAAAAAATGAAATAAAATTAAACAAAAAAGAGAAAATTAATAGAGAAGAAAATAAAAAGAGAAAACAGGCCAGCCAGTCTTTTGGGCCAATATCCACATTAATTTGGCCAGCCCAATTGAAACACCATTCAAACCCGACCCAAATGACGCCTTAGTCCGGTCCAGACCCCCTCCATATGAAACGGCGTCGTTTTTGCTCAAACGAATCTCAGCCGTCTAGGATTGTTGATCCAACGGACGAGAAGTCCACACCCGTTAGTATATAAGTGTCGGAACCCCCTAAACCCCCCAATCGTCGTCTCTCACACTCCCTAATACAAACCCTAGCCGCCATTAATCCCGCCGCCGCCCTCCGCCGTCCGCCCGCCGGCCCAGAAATCGCCTCCGCCCGGCGGGCAACGTCTCCAAATAACCCCAAAATTACACCCCCTGCTTCCTCTC
>NW_017684994.1:0-1891 GCF_001879085.1 Nicotiana attenuata | reverse complement strand
TGCCCCAGGCACAAGGAATTTGAATTGGGCCTATCTGCTGGCCCATAACTTCAGAAGACCTGAATCCATGTTTTCTTACTTTAATGTCTAAGTTTAAAATGCAGTTTTCGGCCTTCCAAGTTAAGTAGCACATTTGAATTAAGAGGTTTTCCTTTTGTTTAAGTGTGGAATTGAGATTGAGACCCGAATTCCTTGAATACTTTTAATAGTAGTTTATTAATAATGTTAATTAATTAAGTTGCTTTAGAGACAATCTTTAATAGAAAAAATAATAGTCCCTTTTAGGATGGCCTCAAAAAAATAAAACGAGGTGCGCCACGCCAAATAAAATCACAAACTGCGTGGCCCTCTTTAATGACCTCATTAAAAATATTTAGAACTCGGGATGTGCCATTTAGCGAATTTTCATGGCCTCCCGCAAAGTTAATAACACGTTAGTCACTTTAGGCGCGTTCTTTAATAATTTTACCTTCCCAAATTCGGGTGTGCATTTCATGTGACCCAAATCCAAATCCCAAAATGCTGAATAAAACATGTCGAGGATCCGGGTGCATTTCATGTGACGTGATCCAAAAATATATTTTAAATGATGTTCAATTTCCTTAAAATTAATTAAAAGCGGTAAACATTTTAAAATGGCACTATAGGATGACATGTATTAAAATCAAATTTTTAGCCAATTATAATAGTTTAAGCGACCGTGCTAGAACCACGGGATCCGGGTGTGCCTAACACCTTCCCTCGGGTCAACAGAATTCCTTATTCAGAATTTCTCGTTCGCAAACTCCATTCAGGAAGTCGAAATTTTTCTCGATTTGGGATTCAAGATAAACCGGTGACTTGGGACACCAAAAGCCAAACCTATCCCAAGTAGCGACTCTGAATGCATAAATAATCCCATTTCGAATAATGTCACTTTAAATGGAAAAACTCCCTTATACACTATCCTTCGGGGTAGGTGTGTAAAAAAGGAGGTGTGACAGCTCTGCAACTCTGCTGGGGAAACGAACCCAGAATTTCGGTTCAGGGTTCAAGAATTCGAGCTTAGAATAACTGTTATATTTGGCTTATCTGATTTTCCTACATGTTCCATGCTATATGTGCTAAATGTTTTACCGCTTTGATATTTGTTGAATTGTATGTATAAACTGTTACGAATCCCTTCCTCTCTCTGAGTCTTCAACATCATGGAGAAGGGTGCACTTCGTGTAGCTTCTCTTCTGTTTAGATTCTTTTCCCATTTAGAACGAGGTTTGGATAAGTTGCTAAGCCGGCGGAGCTTCTGTATCCCCGGTACGCTGCCTCCCCCTCGGCTCGAGTTGTCCGCTCGGGTAAGCCAGGTCTAGACCAATAAACCTAGGGTTTAGACCTAGAAGAATAAAATCTCATGTCGGATCCCTAGTAGGAACGTTTGTTTGCATCATGTGCATTTGACTTAGGGGACTCAACACAGGGGTTGGGTCCGTCTAGGACAGGTGACCTAAAATGAAAAAGACCATCCTGATGCATCTTACGTGCTACTTGTGCATTTATTTGCTCGGCTTTGCATGTTGACCGGCCTGTATACAATGAGAGGAAATTGAGAAAAATAGCAGTGTTAGGACTAAGTGAGGGTAACCACCTGTTTTGAAAAACCAATGCCCAAATAGTACCGAAATGCTGCCGGATTTTGAAAAAATGAAAAAGGAAAATATTTGAAAAAGAAAAGATTGTTGTTCAAATACAAATATATTTGGTTTTGACGTTTTCCCGAACTACGCTGGTTTGATTCTCACCGGATGTGAGATACGTAGGCAACCCTCATCGGGTCCAACCTCCCTTTTGCAAAAATAGCCCAAAAATACCAAAATAAGTCGGGTGATGCCATTCTTGTTTAAAAATAAGCCGAATG
>NW_017684993.1:4944-7122 GCF_001879085.1 Nicotiana attenuata | reverse complement strand
AGATTCCGCGAAGGCGTTTGACCGCGGTTCTACCGCGACCGCGATAGAACCGCGGTGGGTACAGTAAACTTCGGGGACTTAAGTGTAAAACACGGAATATTTAGACCTAAACCCTATTTAAAACGCTAGACTTCGCCCAAAAGAAGGGGGTATTGATTTCTAAGGGTTCTTAGCAAGAAAAACAATTGTGAGAAAGTACTCCAAACATCTTTCTTCCTTTATTTTGATTTTACGATGAATTCAAGCGTAGTTTATTCTCCCATATCATGAGTAGCTAAATTCCTTGTCTAAGGCTTTGATGGAACCTATTGGGTGATGAACTTCTTGTTTATGTGAATACAAATTGCTAGTTTAATCTTTATTTGTTCAACTTCGTGTTCGTTGTAGTTAATTGACAGGATCCTCAATTAGCTGTGCCTATTTAGTGTGCATAACTTGGAAAAGAGTGCATATTTAGGGTTTTGTTGAACAACACCACTCCTAGATTATTAGAGGAATCTATAATTGTGGGTTTAAAGGCGGGATTAGGAATAACGAAGCCTTGGGTGCAATCTAAAGTGAATTGTGCTAAATAAAGCAAGCTAGTGTATCTCGGGAGAGTGCAATAGTAGATTACTGTGATTACTCGGGAGAGATTTGCGGTAAGATTAGTGTTCATGATTGATAGAGGTGTGTGGGTAAATTTGTATGAGCATAAACAGAAGGGATTCTATCAATAGGGGAAATCATTGCCTTAGCTTTTTCTCATAATTGTTTACAACCCTTTTTATTAGTTATAGCATTGTAGTTACTTGAAAGTTAGTTAGTAAAGAACACTCAATTGAGAATTTAAATATTTGGGAAGCTGATTCTGAAGACTTGGTAGGTCTGAAGGTTGCAACTGATAGGTTAACTCTCTGTGGGATATCGACTCCGGACTTGTAAACCGGATTATATTTGCAGCGACCGCATTGTCCTTTTTATAAGGCATAGTTGGGCGTGATCAATATATATATATATATATATATATATATTATAAAAGCACAAATGTTTTATGCTAAATGTCGAACGACAAAAATATCTCTAAAATATTAATTGACTTTTATACCCTTAATTATTTACATTGGTGTTTACAGAAAATCGTATGAAAAGGACAAAACTAGAAATACTACACACTAGAATAGGTACTTGTAATAGAATCCATTGCAAATCAGGATCTCTTCAGCGGTGGTGACTTATTACAACACTAAGTGCACAAAATTTGGTGGATTTGAATGTTCTATTATATGCAAAATATTAATTAATATTTGAACAGATTTAACTTCCGTTTTTTATAACATGGTATCTTTATTTTCCATGCAGAATCCCAAATTAATATATATTTATATTATAAGTTTCCTACCTAATTCAATAAGAAAAGATTAGTAATAAAAATTTTAGTTGATTATAAAATTGTAAATATTAAAAAATAACTTAAATGGCTAATTTATTCTATTATATGCAAAATATTAATTGATTTTTGAAGAGATTTGACTTCCGTTTTCTATACATAGTATTTTTATTTTTCATACATAATCCCAAACAAATATACATTTATATTACAAACTTCCTACCTAATTCAATAAGAAAACTAGAAAAGATTAGTAATCAAAATTTTAGTTGATTATAAAAGTTTAAATATTAAAAGAATAAATTAAATGATAATTTTATTCGATGCAAAATTTATTTTTAAAAGGCAAAAAAGATAAACGAAATTATATTTCATTAAAGGCCTTCGTGCTTTTAATATAGTTTGTATCTATCTATATTTATCTATATATCTATCTATCTATCTATCTATATTATTATAAAAGTACGAATATTTCATGCTAAATGTTGAACGACAAAAATATCCTTAAAATATTAGTCAACTTTTATACTCTTATATTTTGTTAAAAAGATAGTTCCATATTGAACAAAATAATATCTAATTAATTTGTCTAATATTTAAGAATCTAATACCAACTAATGATAGAATTTCTCAATTTACGTTACCTCCTGCCATCATCCACATTAGAGGCGCATCCGGGATTTAAATTTTATGGGTTCAATTTTTAAGGTTTTTAGCATTGAACCCATTATATTTTAAAGTTATGGGTTCATATCCGCTACTTTTGGCAATTTTAATAAATTTTTACAATATAAATTTTTACTCCATCG
>NW_017684993.1:0-4879 GCF_001879085.1 Nicotiana attenuata | reverse complement strand
TGTTGTATATTGGTGGGGGTGTGCTACGCCGACTTAGGATTGTAATGTTATCCCGATTGGTTGTTGTTGTAGGGTGAATTGTGGTTTAGAGGAATTGTGTTGTAGTTTTGTTAGTATAGGTGTACTTGTTGGAAAGTGATGTTATCTCTTGGTGGTGTTGTATATTGGAGGTAATATTGACTGGAATAAGTGTGGGGTGTCTGTTGCTGGATGTGGTACTGAAAAGGCGGAGCTGTTGTAGGGTTGTCTAGCTGTTGTCATTGGGTGGTGAAGTCTGAGTAACCACCTTAATGGCTTTAGCTCATGTAATAGGATGATGGTTTGTTAACTGTTTTCAGGATTAATGGCTCCCAAAAGGCACAGGCGCTCTGGCGGTCCTTCTCACCAACCTACTTATGATGAATCTAGATTCCAATCGGAACAGGCTGAGGATGACTTCCGTGCCAAAGCTAATAAAACGTTCATTCAGGAAATCCCGATTGATCGGGCTGCCCTCCGAGCTGAAAGTGTGGAGATGTATGAAGAGATCCGGCGGCGGGAAATGGAGTTCCTCTTTGCTGACCCTGCACCTGTCAACAAGATGTTGGTTCGTGAATTTTATGCAAACTGCCCATTAAATTTGGGTAGGGAGTTGATGTGCGGGGTACGGTGGTCAGTGCGCAGATTGCTACAATTCGCCGGGTGTTGAGGTTGCCTCCATTTACCGGCGATGTTGACTACTATCATGACAGGCCTGGGGTGACATGGGAGGTTATGACGAATGTGCTTTGTACGGAGGGGAGACCTATTTGGCTAAAGGAAGATATAACTCTCAACTCTAGCTCCTTCACTCACCTCGCTAAGTGTTGGTTGACGATTATCTGTAGCAGGTTCCTGCCTTCTAGCAACACCACGGACGTGAACTTCAACAGGGCATTGTTAACTTGGTGCTTTATGACAGGGAAAGATTTCGATGCAGCACGGATAATTGGCGATGAAATGGTCTTACGAGGCCCGATGCTGTCTAAGGGATTCTATTTCCCTTCCTTGGTCACCATACTATGCTTGATGAGGAACACTCCGACCAACCCAGCTGATGGTGATTTGCTCCCAAAAGCAGCTTTCAAAGCTTCCAGTATCCGAGTGGGCAGGAGCAATCGCACTACCATTGAGATTGATGATGAGGAGGATGCTCCGTACCCTATGGCACCATCTAGGCGGTCTGTCGACAGTGCTGGTCCCTCTTGGCGCTCTCATGCTGGAGCAGACCTATCTCGCTCACAGTCCTCTCGGCCTATGTTGCGCTCTTTGGAGGAAGAGGTTGCGGATCTTCGCACCTCGGTGGATGGTATACACACCAGGCTGGACGCCATGTCACAGCGGCAAGCTAGATCTGAGAACAAGTTTATGGCTTGGCTGCGTGCATTGGGAAGGGCCTGCCATGTCGATCCTAGTACCGTCTCCGACTCAGATTGAGTTCAGGGAAGTTTTTCTCACCCTTCTGTTATTTACTGTATTCTGATGACATGAGGACATGCCATAATTTTAAGTGTGGGGTGGGAGACTTGCTCTGGTAGTGTATTGTAGTGTATATAGACATTGAGTATGTTGTAACATTAGAGTGATGTTGTTGTATAATTGACTGTACTCACATTAGAAGTAACTGACTTGGCCCAACGACGGACACTTGTCGACAGGTCTCTTGAGGGTCATAGTCGAATCTAAAAAAAAAAAAAAAAAAAAAAAAAAAAAACCAATGTAGAGGACTCTTCCTGAGGACGGACCACTTGGACAGTACTCTTGAGGGAAGTAGTCCATGTAGGATTTTTATTTTTTTATTTTCTTCTTTTAGGTAGTGTAGTACCTCCCCCTTGGTTTTTCTTTTGACCACGGTTCTTTTCCAAGGGTTTTTCTTGAACCGGGTTAGGTAGATTTTTCTTTTTGAAGTTTAAGAATAAATGGGTGAAGGTCAGAATGTAACCTCAAATGTGTACGCTTGCATAGAAAAGAACTTGAGTGTGTGACATCTAAGCTTGTTTGTAGACTCATAATATATGCCTTAATTTTGCACATCTTGTCTTGCCTGAACACTCGTATGATTGTGTTGGTGAACTGATTCGGAATGAGTTACATGCTAAGTGTGTGTGAGATGTTACTTGCATCTAATGTTTGCGTATGATACCTAGAACTTGCCCTGTGTGTTTGCAAAGCGAAATAGAAGTCGTTTAGTTTTAGAGATGATTGAGGCATTTATTTGTTTAACCCTTTATGCTTGAAAATCCACCTGTGCATATTACCATTGTTAACCCCTTTGAGCCTGAAACCTTTTCTTTGATAACCCTATAATGATCTAAATTGTGGTGTTTAAATACGCTAATTGAATTCTTCCCTCCTAGAAGCACTTGAAGCACTAAAGTATATACAAAAGTCAAAGTGTGGGGTGGGGAGAAAAGAAAAAAAAAAAGGAGAAAAGGGGAAAATCAAGAATGAAGGTCTGAGTAGTGAACTGGCAGTTATAATAAATCTGAAAAAAAAAAAGGAAGTGTGTATAAAAGGAAAAAGTAGCCAGTTGCACCAAACGGGAAATGGGGTGACGCAAGTAAAACAAAATGTGGAGAAACAAGTGGTTGATCATGAAAGCAATATAAAAGGAAGTGTGTATTAAAAGTGCTTAGGGAGGTTAGTCACTATATCCAAATATATCCTACCCGTCCCTCAGCTTACATTACAACCTATAAAGACCTCTTGATCTTTGACTGAATGACTCGATTAGTGGAGTATTACACTAGGGGCAAGCTTATGGTGTATCTGTGTGGCATGTGAATGCTCTTTGCTGAGAGTGAGCGAATTCTTTCTATCTATGGTTCCTTGTTGTTGAATTTCATGTGTGTGGAACTACTCTCAAATCGTGTTTATGTGAGGGCATGTGACTCAGGAAGAAAAAGTGAATCTTCATTTCACTTAGAGTAAGTAGGGTGAGTGCAAGTGTGTCATGGCATGAGAGTCTGCATTTGAGTTATGATTGTGTACTGCTTATGGTCGGTCTTTGATGCTATCAGGTGTGACATAAATTGGGGTAATACATTGCACAGTTAGGTATAGGAGTGTGGTTTAGTTTGCTCGAGGACGAGCAAAGGTTTAAGTGCGGGGTGTTGATAATAGGTGAATTTGACTATAATCACGCACCGAATAACCACCTTCTTGTGAACTTTAATGTGGAAAAATGACAACAAAATGCTCTTATTGGTACTTTTCATGATTTGCAGGTGATATAGGTGTAAGGAAGGCTAAGGAGCAGTTTGGAGTCAACTATGGATGAAAAAAAAGGCTAATTGTTGCATTTCCCAAGTGATCCATTCAAAACAGGCCAAATTGCCCGGGTACAGGGTCCACCGCGGTTCCACCGCGACCGCGGTGAAACCGCGGTGGAAGGTAGTCTCTGAATAATTGAAGATCCGCGAGGGTATTTTACCGCGGTTCTACCGCGATCGCGGTAGAACTGCGGTGGACACAGAAACTTCGGGGACCAAAGTGTAAAACACGGGATTTTTAGACCTAAACCCTATTTTAAACACTAGACTTCGCCCAAGAGAGGCATGTATTGATTTTTTAGGTTTCTTAGCAAGGAGAACAATTGTGAGAAAGTACTCTAAACATCTTTCTTCCTTTCTTTTGATTTTATGATGAATTCAAGTTTAGTTTATTCTCCCATAACTATGAGTAGCTAAATTTCTTGTCTAAGGCTTTGATGGAACTTATTGGGTGATGAACTTCTTGTTTATGTGAATACAAATTGCTAGTTTAATCTTTATTTGTTCAACTTCGTGTTCGTTGTAGTTAATTGACAGGATCCTCAATTAGCTGTGCCTATTTAGTGTGCATAACTTGGAAAAGAGTGCATATTTAGGGTTTTGTTGAACAACACCACTCCTAGATTATTAGAGGAATCTATAATTGCGGGTTTAAAGGCGGGATTAGGAATAACGAAGCCTTGGGTGCAATCTAAAGTGAATTGTGCTAAATAAAGCAAGCTAGTGTATCTCGGGAGAGTGCAATAGTAGATTACTGTGATTACTCGGGAGAGATTTGCGGTAAGATTAGTGTTCATGATTGATAGAGGTGTGTGGGTAAATTTGTATGAGCATAAACAGAAGGGATTCCATCAATAGGGGAAATCATTGCCTTAGCTTTTTCTCATAATTGTTTACAACCCTTTTTATTAGTTATAGCATTGTAGTTACTTGAAAGTTAGTTAGTAAAGAACACTCAATTGAGAATTTAAATATTTGGGAAGCTGATTCTGAAGACTTGGTGGGTCTGAAGGTTGCAACTGATAGGTTAACTCTCTGTGGGATATCGACTCCGGACTTGTAAACCGGATTATATTTGCAGCGACCGCATTGTCCTTTTTATAAGGCATAGTTGGGCGTGATCAAATTTTGGCGCCGTTGCCGCGGAGTTAACGGAATTATCAATTGCCATTGACAGAAATATAAAGATTCTTATTGTAGTCAGTTTCCTCTCTACCAACTCTTTCATTGAAAATTTTGATGGTTGTTGATCTGGGTACACAGGTGCATGCCTAGAAATTCAACGAGGACTGGAGAACTACTTGAAGGACTCACAGAACCCGAGAAGACATTCCGGGCATTGAATCGTGCAAACAAAAGACTTCAACAATCACAACAAACACACCAACTCGAAATTGACATGGGAGACATAAACGACCCCAACGGGAACGTCAGAAATGATCAAATGGCACCTCCTGTGCCTGAAGGTGCACTTTATGACTGGGCACAACCCACAGCTGACAATCTGGCCACTGCCATTATTGTGCCCGCGATACAAGCTGAATCGTTCCAGATCACAAACAACATGCTACACTTGTTGCAGAACAAGG
>NW_017684992.1:3133-7123 GCF_001879085.1 Nicotiana attenuata | reverse complement strand
ATATGGCATTCAGCCCAAATAATGATGATGACAAATAGATTCCAGTCAAATACGCGATAAAATCATCAATCGGGACGGACCAAGTCACAGTCCCCAATAATGCACGACCCCACGCTCGTCATCAAACGTGTGCCTCACCTCAATATAGCACTACGATGTGCAATCCGGGGTTTCAAACACTTAGAACATCATTTACAATCATTACTCACCTCAATCCGGTCCAAACTCTAGCCCGCGATGCCTTTCCCGCACGAATCGACCTCCGGATGCTTCAAATCTAGCCACAATCAGTACAGAATCGTTAAAACATGCTAAGGGAGCGAAGCCCACTCGAAAATATTCAATTTAACATCAAAATCCCGAAATTGCTCAAACCCGGCCCCCGGGTCCACGTCTCGGAATCCGACAAAAGTTACATAAATAGAAACCTCGTCCTCACACGATTCTATACATACTAAGAACATCAGAATCGGACCTTAGTTGCCCCTTCAAATTCCCAATCAAAAGTCTAAATTTCCAAGCCCTAGTTCTTCACCTTTTGGCTTAATTTTTCATGATTTACTAGGTGGAATTAATATAATAATCGAGTTTTAAGTCCAAGAATCTTACCTCACAGTGATTCCCCTTGAATCCTCCCTTCCAAATCGTCCAAGAGCTCCCAAGCCGAAGTCAAAATGGTGAAATAACCCAAAATCACGAAATGAAATAACATATATGGTCTGCCCAGGCCTTTCCACATCTGCGGTGCCTCTATCCGCCTCTGCGGTATCGCTTATGCGGTCTACATTCCGCTTCTGCGGAAATCACTTAAATTGCAGCCTTCGCATCTGCGGTTGTCCTCCGCATCTGCGGCTCCGCAGATACGACCCCACACCGCATTTGCGGCTCCAGACGATTCTTCCAAAACCGCTTCTGCGGTCCTTCTTATGCATATGCGACACCGCACCTGCGGTCCCCAAATCGCAGGTGCGAAAACACCAGAAGCAGCAAATCTGAAGCTGCAATAACCTTCCATCGTCTCCGTTAACCACCCGAAATCACCCCAAGGCCCCCGGGACCTCTACCAAAAGCACCAACACATCCTAAAACCTTATTCAAACTTGTTCCAATCATCAAAACACCTCAAACAACATCAAATCACCCAAAACACCTCGGATTCAAGCCTAAGTTTCTAGAAATCTTCCGAAATACGCTTTTTGATCAAAAACCCAACAAAATCACGTTTGAATAACCTGAAATTTTGCACACACATCCCAGATGCCACAACGGAACTACTGCAACTTCCGGAATTCCATTCCGACCTCTATATCAAAATCTCACCTAACAACCAAAAAACGCCAAAATCTCAATTTCGCCAATTCAAGCCTAAACCTTCCACGGACTCGCAAAATGCATTCCGATCACGCTCCCAAGTCTCAAATCACCTAATGGAGCTAACCAAATCATAAAAATTCTGATCCGAAATCATATACAAACAAGTCAAATCTTGGTCAAACCTTTCAAATTTCAAGCTTCAAACTGAGAACTGTTCTTCCAAATTCATTCCGATTACCCTGAAAACCAAAACTAACGGTTTACATAAGTCATAATGCATCATACAGAGCAAGTCATGCCCGAGAACTGGCGAGCAAAGTGCAAAAGCTCTAAACGACCGGTCGGGTCGTTACATCCTCCCCCACTTAAACATACGTTCGTCCTCGAACGTGTCCAGAGTTGTTCGAAAAGCCAACCAATTGCTAAATAACCTTACCATGCACATACCCAGGGGTGATCCCACGTCACCCTATCTCATATAGGTCTGATAACACATTGTAACTGAAATTTCACAATCCAGTCTAGCCCACAAACCATAGAACCACATTTCTACTTCGGAAATCATCCACAAGATCAGAATCTCACATCTATACTCTGAATAAGCCCGAACAAGCCGTAATAACCCATACCTGCAACCTCAGGTGCAACTACATGATATACCACATAACTCAAACACTTGTAGCGATAACTTCTAATCACATCAGCTGCACAGAACAACCGAATACTGGTAGAAAACCTCTTATCAACTAAAGTCTCATCCTAACGCTTTCATATACTGCCAATGATAAATAAAACACACAGTAAGCCATAACCATTTCTCAGATCAACCAATCATGGAGCTCCCTCTCTGTCGGCAAGGACCATAGCAAATTTCTAAGTCGAACATCGATATTATCCTTCCAACATACTGAAACTGGATCCGTTTGTATTCATTCTAGATCCCAACGATCTCATCTAATCCAACACAACTACTCTGGTGATATGACACATCAATACGATCTAAAACCGCAACTCGTGCAACCCGTGCACGAATAAGCAACAACACAAACATACTCAAATCGTGAAAGTGGTTCAAATGAAAGAGCTGCACCGCAAGCTCACCAGTACCACCACAATACAAGGCTGAGAACCCGTCTCCCATCATAGAAACGGAACACATGAATCTAACTCGCAAGGTCATACCTCCACATAACTGCGTTGCAACGCCCAACCCTATCCAAATACTGGTTCATATGAATTACCTCAAGTCACTCTTCTCGAAATTGACGACCATGCTCAATTAATATCTAGAACCAAAGCAAATCATCATAACCGTGGTAAAGCAAATACATAACACCATGCATCCTATCATTACATAAACGATGCGCTATCCGCCGAGCAATATCTGATACTACTCCCGCTCGAGCCCCACTGAGAGACCCCAATAACACCGCACTACAGGTGCTTATAACCAACAAATCCCAAATGCCCCACAACTCGGAAAGGTAACTCATATATCTCCCTAGAACTCTAATAGGCTCAATAGCAATCGAGTCATACATCCCTCAACAATACAACTCGGAGTCAACCTAGTCGACTCAAGTTAGAACACACATCCACATTGGCCTGCCAACGGACCCCTTATCAAGGAAACTATGAAGATGTTCCTTCAACTCCTTTAACTCTGCCGATGCCATACAATACGGTGCCCGGCATCAAATCAATACCGAAATTAATAACCTTGCCTGGCGACATGCCCGGCCACAAGAAACACATCCGAAAAGTCCCTCACCACCGGAACTGAATCAATATGAGGAGCCTCTGCACTGACATCCATCACGAGAGCCCAAAATAAGAAAAACAATCCTTCCCAGCCATCCGCTGGGCCTTCGAAATATAAAACCACCCTACTAAGAACAAAATCCGTCGATCCTCGCCACCCGATCCGTGGCATTCTCAGCATAACCAACATCGTCGCCTTAGCGCAATAGCTCCGAATGACACAACACTGAGACAACCAGTCCATACCCAATATCACCTCCAAAATCTAACGTACCAAGTAGCAAAAGATCCCCTCGGGTCTCCAAACGCCTATAGACACTGAACAGTGCCGATACACACGACTCACAACCACAACATAGTCTGAATATGAAAACTTCCCGTCTCCAAGTCCATATGGCACATGAATCAACATACTTGATCCCAATTCTGCCATCCGAATGCATAACACACCTCAAATACCCAATCAATCCACGAAGATGCTCTAAGATTCTTCTGTGCCTCCAAGCAAACTCAAATATCAGCAGTCGATCGAACAAGAAAGTGCCGCAACACTACCGAAGTACCCTCAACTTAGTCATTGCCTTTTTCTGAAACATATACCCTTGTCAAATTACCTCCAACTAGCAATACCATTCCCTTAATCATCTGAAGCTCGCTTCTTTAATTATCAGAAGCTGCCCGTGCTGCCAAAGAATTTTATGACCTTCCGTTTAGAATTGAACCGTAACCTTACACATGCAGATCTCAATCCTCCACACATACCGCATATACCAAAACATCCTAAAATAACATGAGTATTTCATATCCCATCCGAGCCACAAGCAACTATGTACTCAACCAACCAAGAACATTCCATTGATCCCATTCAGAAGAAAATCTCTACACATTCCTTGCTTCTTACACTCGCAGAAAACT
>NW_017684992.1:0-2504 GCF_001879085.1 Nicotiana attenuata | reverse complement strand
ACCCAAACTGGAATTAGCCCGATCAAAAGAACCGAACAATGCGCCTCATTAGCAGTTCTGACACTACATCGTATAACCTTACCTTGAGGCAACCAAGCCACTTTCCTTTCCAATGCACTGAGCATTCTTTATCAACAACAACTCAAGACATTCCGTGATTCTCAAACACCTATGAAGCATAATATAACCTTACCTTAGTCGAAGATTTCCCTTTATTCGAGCCATCCTCGGGATCAATCTTCGCAAAACATAACTGATCACCAATACGCCTCAAACGGAAACCAACATAGTACATAACCGTGCAATCAGCTAATCAATAGCAAACTCCCTCACTTGGCTAGAAGCCATAGATCAAAACACGCAATAACTCATAACGCATATACTTTATTGCTGCCATAATACCATAGTGAGATTAATCAATCCTTCATAAGCTCGTGGAACACAGATCATCTGGTACTTCATATCTTCTGCAAATCTCGCATTTACTCTCGTAACAATTAAACCCATTCTCTTAAGCCGCTCAAATTCAAATTGTAACACACATATTTCGCTTGTAATTGAGATCATCTAACCGACAACATAAGGATCACACACCCTCAGAATGCTCTACAGGAGATAATCCACCTACTTTGCATCCAACTAACATTTCTGTATACCTTCCACCGACATAAACTTTACGCAGTCACTTAGTCTTCCTGAGTCTAAACTCATACCGCAACATGAGATTTACTTCACTCCCAACTAGGAAACATGAAAAGATTCTTCACGCACCCCTAACTCTGGGCTATACCTCAAGTCAAGACGGAAATGAAGCACCTAATAGTTCTTCTATCCTCTAGTAGGCCCTTCTCGTCGCTCCCAAATAATACGAATACATCTCACAGTCATATCACCCTCATCACGTAACTATCCAGTCATTACTCCCCTTAATAGGAACACAACAGAACATATAGATGCAGAAACACGTGCTCACACAATCAGCACCTCGGTGCTCAAGCTATAGGCAAAAAATCTGGCCTCAAGTCTTCCAGACTGGCCCAACATCAACACACAAAGATCACATATCGCCCCTCGATCAGGGAATCACAAGCCATCGATGTAAATCTGATACCGAGTGCTCGTTCGCGCATACAAATGCGTGGAAGGAATTCAAAGAGTTATATTTCAACCTGAATCAAGGACGCGATATAAGAGTTCAAGAATGTGACGTTTTTCCTAAAGGTTCTGTAGCCTTTCGAGGATAAATACAGATGTCTCCGTACCGATCCGCGAGACTCTACTAAACCTGCTCATGACTCGTGAGACCTATGTAACCTAGGCTCTGATACCAACTTGTCACGACCCTAAACCCAGACCCGGTCGTGATGGCGTCTCTCGTGAAGACAAGGCCAGCCGACACATTTCCAATCCAGTTTTTAAGCAATTAAACAATAGGAATTACGTCTAAAACATGATATAAACTCAGAAATAACGATGATAATACAAAACAATTCGCGGAATACAACCCAACACAGCCCGATACTGGGGTGTCACTAGTCATGAGCATCTACTACAATTGTCTAGTCACATCAAGACCGAAATGGTCGGAAGAATCGCAATAATACACAAGGAGGAATAAAGAAGGAGAAAGCAGAGCCGCGATCGCCAGGCAGCTACCTTGCTAACTCCAATGACAACTGCCACCAAGCTCAGAAAATACCTGAATCTGCACACAAGGTGCATGGAGTAAACTGAGTGCTGCTAACTCAGTGAGTAATAATCATAACTAAAGTCTAAATGGTAAGAAATCACGAAAAGAGCATCAACATGCTGTATAGAAGAAGTTTCAAAAGCCAGTAGAAAGCAATGAAGCTGTAAAATTCCTTAAAACATCTTAGCTCAGTTTAAACTTCTTTGAAAAAGACCTTTTCAACAGTTACGCAAATGAATGCAGAACAACTAGTGCAGATAAGCACAGAAATCCTCCCCTCGGGCATAATTACACAATTAAACAGGTAAATAACAAGCAAATAAGAAAGATAAGCACATAAGGTTCGCCCCTCGGGCACAATGTCAACAAATCCGCCCCTCGGGAAATAGCTCGGATCAGTACGAGCCCCTCGGGCAATCACATAGAACAATACCAGCCCCTCGGGCTATATCTCACATCACAATAGGTACCCGCGCTCACTGGGGTGTGCAGACTCCTGGAGGGGACCCTTACGACCCAAGCGCAATAACAAGCCATCTCGTGGCATCAAATCTAGGCTCTCAGCCTCATATCAATCAAACCACCTCGTGGCGTACATATCTCAGGCCCTCGGCCTCAAATCAGTATCAGTGTATCACCGTTGCGGCATGCAGCCCGACCTAAAAGATATCCTCACAACGCAGGCCCTCGGCCTTACTCAGTCAAAATCACATAAGCCTTTCGGGCAATAGTAAAATAGTGTTTCTCAGCCCAAAACATCATTTAAATATCATTTGAGTATTAAAATTGGGTGAACATGGCTGAGTTTTGAAAA
>NW_017684991.1:3562-7124 GCF_001879085.1 Nicotiana attenuata | reverse complement strand
TTTCCCTCATTATGATTCTTTAGTTATCACTTTACGTATTGCTGATACGGATGTTAAAAGAGTCATGATCGATGACGGAAGTGGCGCCTGTATTATCCACCCAAGGGTCCTCGTACAAATGGGACTCGAGGACAGGGTAATACTGCGCTGCATAACACTAACCGATTTTAACAATGCAGTGGAACGGACGTCCGGAGAAATAGCACTGCCCGTCTTAGCGGGAGGAGTCACGCTGGAAACAACTTTCCACGTGATGAACCAAGAAACGGCGTACAACGTCATTATAGGACGCCCGTGGATACACGCCATGCGAGCGGTCCTTTCAAGCCTTTACCAAGTGATCAAATTTCCCTACCCCATGGGGAGTATTCAGTATTCGAGGCGAGCCACGCACCGCACAAGAATGCTACAAAATAGCCCAAGATTGCGCCCACACCCAACAGCTAAAGGGGGCGAGCGCGGAGGCATAGCAATTAGCCGTGTCGGGGACTAAGGTCAACCCAACAACGAGCGCCATCAAAGACCCCGACGTCGTGGAGGCCTGTAAAGCGACGGTCGAAGATCTCGACCCAGTCCAATTGGACGAAACCAATCTTACGAAGAAAGCCTATATCGGGCACGGTATCGCCAACCCAAGTAAGTATCGTGAATTCTTAACTAACCCTGCAGATTTGTTCGCCTTTTCCCATTCCGATATGCCGGGAATCCGCGAGACATCGCCACCCACAAGCTGAATGTCGATCCACTACATCCGCCCGTGCGACAAATGAGGAGAAAATTCGACGCCGCTATCAATGAAGCGGTCAGTGAGGAAGTAGACAAGTTACTGGCCAACGGCTCCATCAGAGATCAAAATACCCCCAGTGGGTCGCCAATGTCGTCATGGTCAAAAAGAAAAACGGGAAGTGGAGAATGTGTGTGGATTTTACTAATCTGAACAAAGCATGCCCAAAGGATTCATTCCCACTACCCCACATCGACCAACTGATCGACGCCACTGCAGGACACGAACTACTGAGCTTCCTAGACGCCTACTCCGGCTACAATCAAATCATGATGGCCGAGGAGGACCAAGAGAAGACAACTTTCATCACCCACCAAGGGACTTACTGCTACAAAGTAATGCCCTTCGGGCTCAAAAATGCAGGGGCTACGTACCAGAGACTGGTCACCAAAATGTTCAAAGAGCAGCTCGGTAAGACTATGGAAGTCTATATCGACGACATGCTGGTAAAGTCGACAAGAAAAG
This sequence comes from Nicotiana attenuata, assembly GCF_001879085.1. NCBI lineage: Eukaryota > Viridiplantae > Streptophyta > Magnoliopsida > Solanales > Solanaceae > Nicotiana > Nicotiana attenuata. The sequence goes on along the minus strand of NW_017684991.1, from coordinate 5,875 downwards.
AGGACCACATCGACCATCTGAAAGAAGCCTTCGAGATATTGAGAAGGTACGGGATGAAACTGAACCCCGAGAAATGCGCCTTCGGCGTGGCATCAGGAAAATTCTTAGGGTTTCTCGTATCACAACGAGGTATCGAAGTCAATCCAAATCAGATCAAGGCTAGACGCAATACCCGAGATACTGAACAGCAAAAAGCAGGTGCAAAAGCTGACGGGGCGAATAGCCGCCTTGTCTAGGTTCATCTCACGGTCCTCCGACAGATGCCATAAGTTTTTCAATGTGCTGAGAAAGGACAATGGGTTACAGTGGAATGAAGAATGCGTCGAGGCCTTAAGAAAATTGAAAGCGTACCTATCTTCGCCGCCACTGCTGGCCAAAGCAAATCCAGGCGAGCCCCTACTGGTATATTTGGCCGTATCCGAGGTCGCCGTCAGCGCAGTCCTAGTTCGTGAAAACGAAGGTACACAATCTCCTATTTACTATATTAGCAAAACCTTAGTGGACGCCGAAACACGGTATCCACACCTTGAAAAATTAGCTTTGGCATTGGTCGTAGCTTCACGGAAGCTCCGACCCTATTTCCAATGCCACCCCATAAAAGTAGTAACGACCTTCCCCTTGAGAAGTATCCTACACAAGCCTGAGTTATCAGGCAGACTCGCCAGATGGGCCATAGAGCTCAGTGAGCACGATATCTCATATCATCCAAGAAACGCCATCAAGTCGCAAGTACTTGCTGATTTCATAGCCGACTTCAGAGCAGAGGTACTGCCAGAGGCGGAACTAGAAGCACGTCGTGCCCCCTCCAACGCCGACCTATGGACTCTTTTCACTGATGGCACCGCTAACGTCTCGGGGTCGGGACTGGGACTCGTTCTTGAGGTCCCCATGGGCGAAACAATTCGCCAGTCCATACGATGCCCCGAGATGACTAACAACGAAGCCGAGTACGAGGCTGTTATTGCAAGTTTAAAACTAGCCATCAAGTATGGAGCTCGACGACTCGTTCTCCATTGCGACTCTCAACTCGTGGTGAACCAGGTCACCGGGACTTACCAAATCAAGGAGCAGAGGTTGCAAAAATACCAGTCAGAAATCCACATGTTAATGACCGAGTTCGACGAGTACCGCTTCGAACAAGTTCCAAGAGCACGGAACGTTGAAGCAGACGGCCTAGCAAAATTGGCCGCAGCCACTAAAAACTTCAACAAAGAAACCGTGGTCACCCTCCTCCATTCAGCCATTGATCACACTGAGGTACTCTCTTTAAATTTGACTTGGGACTGGCGCAACCAGTTTGTATCCTATCTGCAGGATGGAACACTCCCCCTCGACAAAAAAGAAGCCAAGAAGCTCCGCGTACAGGCCGCCCGGTATTGCCTGATAAACCACGAGCTCTACAAAAGGACGTTTGGCGGACCCCTGGCCAAGTGTCTAGGGCAGCAACAAATGCGGCCAGTGCTCAAAGAGATACATGAAGGTCATTGCGGTGCCCATACGGGCAACCGCGCCCTCGTGCGCTGCATAATACGGGCCGGCTATTATTGGCCAACTATGAAGAAAGACGCAGCGGAATATGTTCGCCGATGCGAACAATGCCAAAAGTATGCCCCCATGATACACCAACCAGGAGAACCACTCCACTCGGTCACTTCCCCATGGCCCTTCATCAAATGGGGAATGGACATAGTCGGTCCCCTACCAGCGGGACGAGCAAAGGTACGATTTCTATTAGTTGTAACTGACTATTTTTCCAAGTGGGTGGAAGCAGGAGCGTACGCCCAAATACGCGAACAAGAAGTGATCGCCTTCATATGGAAAAATATTATATGCCGCTTCGGCATCCCCAAAGAAATCAGTTGTGACAACGGACGACAGTTCATCGGTCAAAAAACAACCGAATTCTTCGAGAAATGGCGCATCAAGAGGATACTTTCCACGCCATATCACCCTGCCGCCAACGGCCAAGCAGAATCCTCCAACAAAACAATATTAAACATACTGAAGAAGAAACTCGAGGACGCCAAAGGGCTATGGCCCGAGCTGTTACCGGAAGTGTTATGGGCACACCGGACCACGCCCAAATCCTGCATAGGAGAAACGCCGTACTCACTGGTCTACGGAACCGACGCGGTCATACCAGTCGAAGTCGGCGAACCAAGCTTAAGGTATTCACATGCCAGCGGAGCAGAGAACGACATAAACAGACTTCAAGACCTCGATGAGGCCGAGGAAAGAAGAGAAATGGCCCACATAAGAATGGTGGCTCAGAAACAACAAGTCGAAAGATACTACAAAAAGAGAGCCAAAATA
>NW_017684991.1:0-738 GCF_001879085.1 Nicotiana attenuata | reverse complement strand
CCCACATCGACCAACTGATCGACGCCACTGCAGGACACGAACTACTGAGCTTCCTAGACGCCTACTCCGGCTACAATCAAATCATGATGGCCGAGGAGGACCAAGAGAAGACAACTTTCATCACCCACCAAGGGACTTACTGCTACAAGGTAATGCCCTTCGGGCTCAAAAACGCAGGGGCTACGTACCAGAGACTGGTCACCAAAATGTTCAAAGAGCAGCTCGGTAAGACTTTGGAAGTCTATATCGACGACATGCTGGTAAAGTCGACAAGAAAAGAGGACCACATCGACCATCTGAAAGAAGCCTTCGAGATATTGAGAAGGTACGGGATGAAACTGAACCCCGAGAAATGCGCCTTCGGCGTGGCTTCAGGAAAATTCTTAGGGTTTCTCGTATCACAACAAGGTATCGAAGTCAATCCAGATCAGATCAAGGTGATAGACGCAATACCCGAGATACTGAACAGCAAAAAGCAGGTGCAAAAGCTGACGGGGCGAATAGCCGCCTTGTCTAGGTTCATCTCGCGATCCTCCGACAGATGCCATAAGTTTTTCAATGTGCTGAGAAAGGACAATGGGTTACAGTGGAATGAAGAATGCGTCGAGGCCTTAAGAAAATTGAAAGCGTACCTATCTTCGCCGCCACTACTGGCCAAAGCAAATCCAGGCGAGCCCCTGCTGGTATATTTGGCCGTATCCGAGGTCGCCGTCAGCGCAGTCCTAGTTCGTGAAAACG
>NW_017684990.1:0-7125 GCF_001879085.1 Nicotiana attenuata | reverse complement strand
AATGAATAAAAGAAGTAATTACTGGATAGCAAGATGGTAATCAAGAGAAACAAATAAATCAATGTCTATTCCAATAGTATTTCGTGTCCTTACAACTGATCATATATCTCCTTTTTATAGGTACCTTTGAGAATATACGTTTTGCTCGAATCATAATGAGGCTATTATGAGTAATTAAAGACATTGAATGCTACGTTACACAATCATTACATTCAAAATATATTCTCTAACGTATTCAGCATTTAATGCTCATTAAATGCCGTATCTGCACTCTTTTCTATTGTCAGATTCATTCCTTCTGATTCTCGGATATAAATGACTTAAATAGGTACGGGCGCCGTGTTACTTGTCTGATGTCCCGTGCCTCTTCCTCTTTCTTTGCTCGTATCTGTTGTAACTCCCGACTCGTGTCTAATTGCGATTCTTTGACCATTTGATTAATCCACGTGTCTTGATACGTCACCTTTATATATAAATATAATTTTCCCCAATACAGATAGTCCCCCCACTTTCCATTTATTCATCTGTTGAATATTTGGGAAGTAGATTTCATTAAAAGAGAATTTTTGTCACCATTAATGCTCTGACAAAATTGACGCTTCAATTGTCACTTCCATTTAATACGTTACACACGTGTCACCCTCTTATTGGTTTTACAATTTTGCAGCACTTTCTTAGGCTTTCTTTTCGGCTTCCCTGTTCACGAAGTGTCAGTTATCATTATTATGGCCCTTCCTTCATTGTACTTTTTCCTTTTGCCGGTTACCCATTAGTATAAATATAACTTCTTTACTTGTCTTTTACCATATAAAGCATATTGAACACTTTAATTCTTCAAATCTCTATTCATTTCTTCTTCACTTCAATCTTCTTCGTCATGACTTCACCAAACCCTAACCCTAGGAGAACCCCTATTTTAGGAAACTTCCCCAATGCCCCATTAGGCATAGAAGAGGGGGTAGAATCCGTAGCTTGGGGTCTGCTCGCGGTTGTAGCTCATCCACGCCTTCTCCTAGTTTGGTCCCTCTTCGAGAACTAGAGGTTCCCTTTCTCAAAGGTCTTCTTCTAGGAACAAAGAACCTTCTGAGCCCTTACGAGAGCCTCAAGTTGAAGAGATAGTTCCAACAGAATTATTTTTTCACCATGATAGGGAATCTCTTAGGAACCAAGTCGCTACTTTAGATCGTGCCGATGCTTTCCCTACTCAGATTACAGAAATATTAGCTCCTATAGTTCGTAAGGACTGTCACTGGAGTAGTGATTTTCCAATTATCATTCCCAATCCAAATCAGAGGATCACTTCCTACATGATTGGATTCTCCTTTATTTATACATACCCTTTCACTCTAGGGTTTAAACCAGCCATTGACCCGGTCATTCTAGATTTTTGCCGTTTTTTCAATGTTTGTTTGGGTCAAATTGGTCCAACTGTTTCGAGAGCTGTCGCCTGCTTAAGGCACCTCTCCAACATGGCAGATGTTGGCTTTACATTCCCCCACCTAATTCACCTCTACTCCCCTAGGCTTTTCCGTATTGGCGTTTTTACCCTAGCAGCCAGGAGCAAGAGGGTTTTAGTGAGCCCCGAAGATGATAAAGACCGTGGCTGGTATGCTCGGTTTGTTGCTGCCCCCACTGCTGGTTTAGTGGGTGAAGATAACGTTCCCTTCCCTGAGAAGTGGAACTTTGCACGTAAGTGTTATATCTTTCTCGTGCCTTTTTTCTTTCAAGCTTATTAATTTCTCTAATGTCGCTTCTTTTCTTTTCTCAGCAACCATGGGTGTTGTGGAGAATGTGCCCAACTTCCGTGGTTGGGTAGAAAAATTGTTGAGGACCGCTCCAATGGAGGGTAGGTCATGGAAAAACCTTTCCAACCGTTACGGTTGGAAAGTAAAGACTCATGGTAAGAGTTTCTATTTTATCTTTCACGTATATAAATATTTTCTTTTATTGTTCTAACTTTTATCCTTCTTATCAGGATTTGCTATTCGAGGGGTTACTGCTGAGGCAGTTGCGGCCTCTCGTGACTCTTTGGGTACTCGTGCCTCTTCAGCCCGAGAAATAGTCTTTGGTTCTTCTTCTACAAAAATGTCACGACCCAAACCCCGCTCCGGTCGTGATGGCGCCTCTCGTGAAGACAAGGCCAGCCAACCAACCAATTTCGTCTCTTTCAACTAGTTAAGCATAAATGATTAGCAAAAATATGACTTAATAATATTAATTTACGAAAGTACAACCCAACACAGCCCTAATCGGGGTGTCACAAGTCACGAGCATCTATAAGAATGTAATTCCCACTTTACAAGTCTAGAAATACACTGAACAAGAATAATGAATAACATAGAAAGACAGTGGTGCTGCGAACGCTGGCAGTCACCTCGCTAAAATCTCTACAACTCTGCCTCCACGCAGCCAATACCTGCTACCGGGTGAATAAATACCTGCAACTGCACGCGGGGTGAAGGGAGTAAAGTGAGTACTCCAACTCAGTGAGTAATAAAGGTAAATAATAACTGAGCACCAAGAAATCACGTAAAGCAACCAACATGCTGTATAGAAGCCGGGAACAATTTTCTGAGAAAACAGTGAAATCTGTGAAATCTTTAGAAATGCCTTGGCTCAGTTCAAATCTCTTCTGAAAATGATCTTTTCAATAATTACGAAAATGATTTCAAAACAGTTAGTGCTGATAAGCACAGAAAATCCGCCCCTCGAGCACAAATACCACTGTATAACAGGTAAAAAGGCAGATAAGTATGCAAGATGAGCACATAAAAGTTCGCCCCTCGGGAAATATCTCAAAATAGTACCAGCCCCTCGGGCTCCCTCTCTCAGATCACTCTCAGAACAGTATCATATAGTAACCGTTGCGGCGTGCAGCCCGATCCACATCTCGCTGCGGCGTGCAGCCCGCTCCATTTATTTATCGTCGACGACGCTCACTGGGGGTGTGCAGACTCCGGGAGGGGTCCCTTACGGCCCAAGCGCAATATCAAGCCACCTCGTGGCATATAAACAAGGCCTGAAAGCCTTCTCACATCACACTCGAGGCCTGAAAGCCTCCTCACAATACACTCGAGGCCTGAAAGCCTCCTCACAATACAATCGAGGCCTGAAAGCCTCCTCACAATACACTCGAGGCCTGAAAGCCTCCTCACAATACAATCGAGGCCTGAAAGCCTCCTCACAATACACTCGAGGCCTGAAAGCCTCCTCACAATACACTCGAGGCCTGAAAGCCTCCTCACATCACTCAACATATCCTCACATATGGCCCTCGGCCTCACTCACTCCAGAAAACATCATAAGCCCCTCGGGCATCAATAAAATAGTAGTGCTCAGCCTAAATAACAGTGGAAAATATTATTTAAGTCTCAAAGTTCAAATTCAAACGGCTGATTTGTAAAACAGTATAATCAACAGGACTGAGTTCAAGTAGTACGTCAAATAGTGAGGAAAGAGTGATAAAAATCCCCGAAGGGTTCAAATAATTGGCACGAAGCCCAAATATGGCAATCAGCCCAAATCATGATAATATCAAATAAGTTTCAGTCAAATACGCGGTAAAATCAACAACCAGGACTGACCAAGTCACAATCCCCAACGGTGCTCTACCCCACGCTCGCTATCCGGCGTGCGAGTCACCTCAATATAGCACTACAGTGTGCAAATCTGGGGTTTCAAACCCTCACGATATCATTTACAATCATTACTCACCTCGAACCGGTGAAATCTCTAGCTCGCGACGCCTTTGCCCCTCAAATCGGCCTCCACGCGCGTCGAATCTGTCCAAAATCAGAGCGAATACATCACAATAGGCTAAGGGTACATAACCCAATCGAAAAAGAATCGAAGAACATCGAAAATCACAAAATTTGCAAAACCCAAACCCCGGGCCCACTTCTCGAAAAATAAGAAAATTAACATCACCGGATTTCTTATCTCGCCACGAGTTCATACATACCAAGAACTCTCAAATTCGAGCTCAAATGACCCATCAAATCCCAATTTGAAATATCCAAAAACTCAAGCCCTAGTTCATCAATTTAGGCTTAATTTCCATGAATTTCTAGGTTAATTTCACATAATAATCATGTTTTTAACTCATAAAACTTACCTCTAGTCAATCCCAGTCGAAACCCTCTTCAATTGCTCCCAAAAAGCTCTCAAGATGTTCAACAATGGAGGAAACTACCCTTAGCTCGCGGATGAAATGTTATTTTAAAACCCTTCTGCCCAGGCCTATTTCCGCTTCTGCCATAGCTTCACCACTTCTGCGGTTATTCTTCCGCTTCTGCGGAACCTTCAATTTTGCCTAGGACTGCTTCTGCGGTCAAGTGTCCGCATATGCGGCCACCGCTTCTGCACACCACGTCCGCTTCTGCGGAAATTACAATACCCCCCGACTTCGCTTCTGCGATTCCACTACCGCATCTGCGGCATCGCAGATGCGGCTCCACGCCTGCACCTGCGAAAAAAGCCAACTCCTCAAGATCTCGCACCTGCAGCCAGGTCTTCGCATCTGCGGAACCTCATATGCGGCCCCTTTTCCGCAGATGCGGAAATACCAGATACCAGCAACTCAGAATTCTCACAAGTCCAAAAATTCATCCCGATACCATCCGAAATCACCCCGAGGCCCCCAGGACCTCAACCAAAAGTACCAACACATCTTAGAACATTATTCAAACTTGCTCCTATCATCAAAACACCTCAACTAACACCAAAATCATCAAATTACATCGAATTCAAGCCTAAGTTCTTCAAAAACTTCCGAAACACGCATTCGATCAAAAACCTAACCAAAACACCTCCGAATAGCCTGAAATTTTGCACACACATCCAAAATCACCTAACAAAGCTACTGCCACTCTCAGAATTCCCGACCCTGGGGTCAAAATCTCACCTAACAACCGGAAATCGCCAAAATGCTAACTTCGCCAATTGAAGCCTAATTCTACAACGGACCTCCAAAATCACTTTCGATCACACTCCTAAGTCACAAATCACTTCCCGAAGCTAACCAAATCACCGGAAATCACATCCGAGCCTTCTAACTCATATGTCAACATCCGGTTGACTTTTCCAAACCAAACTTCCGTAAAGAGACTAAGTGTCTCATTTCCTACCGAAACCAATCCAATTCAACTCTAACACACCAAATACCGATAATGAAACATGAAGAAGCATAAAATGGGGGAAACGGAGCGGTAACTCATGAGACGACAGGTCGGGTCGTCACAAAAAAGAAAAGCTACTGAAGAAGAAGACTCAGAAGAAGAGGATGAAGGAGGCTCCCTGGTGCGAGACCACGAGCTAGAAGACGTGTCGTATCTGACGACGAAGCTGAAATCTCACCTTGTCTTCCTGTCTTCGAGCCTGTTGATACCCCTGTTATTATTCCTGATGATGACGTCACTCCACATGATACTCGTGAGTCCATTGACCAACTTTTTATCAGCGGTTTTGATAGTGGCAACTTAGGGCCTATTTTAGATGAACTTCCCTTATCTTCCTTTTCAACTCCCGCACCTATGATTCTTTCGTTACCTGCCTCAACTGTCTCTGTTCCTCCCTCTACTATTTTTACTCCTTCCACCGCTCCTCCTTTGACAATTCCCCCACCTATCGTTCACCATATAGAGGTGGGTTCTTCGAGTAGAAGTACTGCTATGAGGAGCGTTACTATTGAAGTCCCTGCTGATAGCAGCCTCTTGAGAAAGTCAGGTCAAGCTGACGTTTGGCTCGAGCCTTTAATTGGCCCAATCGAGAAAGCAAAACTAGAGAGCCATAGCAGCCTGACTTTAATGAATGACATAGTGCATGCCACTTTGAAGTATTTTCTTTCTTTCTCTTCTTTACTTTGTAAAAAAATTTTACCCTCGAGATTCTTATTTCCCTTCCTTTATCCTTAGGCCCATCTTATTGGCACTGAGATGATGAACAGAATCTCCCTCTTGGAGAAGGTAGCACGTGATTCGGAGAAGGTTGTTCGTGATTCTCAGTTGGAAGCAAACAATTGGAAGGAACAGTTTGACAGTGCTCAAATTAACATAGAGGATTTACAAGAGAGCAGGAGTACCTTGGAACAGCAAGGGCGAGCATTAACTTCGGAGCAAGCAGTGATCAAGGCTTCCTTGAGCCAAGCTGAGAAAGATAAAGAACGCCTTGAATCCTCCTTTTCAGAACAGCTAACTAAGGCTAGCGAGGAGAACAGGGCGTTGAAGGCTCTGTTGAATCAAAAAGAAGTTTATGCTGGGGAGCTTGTGCAAAACTTAACCCGAGCACAAGAAGACCTTCGAGTCTCTGCTGATAAGGTACGTGCTTTAGAGAGCTCTCATGCTTCCCTTCAAGCTTCTTGTAATTCCGCCTTGGACGAAAATGAAGAGCTCAAGAATGAGGTTGCTGCTTGGGGAAAGGATTATGAGATCCTTGAAGAAAAATTTGATGTTGAGGTAAGTTGGGCTTTTTTGAATTCACGTCGTGATACCCTAATTGAAGCTGGGCAAGAAAACTTCGACCTGGAGTCAGAATTAGCTAAGGTTAATGAGACCATTGAACAAGCTCAGCAAACACAGGACTTTCCTTCTCCGGTGATTGAAGCTCATACAGGTATCACATCTTCTTCACGCCCAATCGAACCTACTGCCACAAGCCAAGTTGAAACCACATCTGCTAATGCTCTTGCTCAAGTTGAGCCTGTTGCTGTGAATCAAGATCAACCCGCAACCGTTGATGCTCCTGTCCAAGTTGAGCTCATTGTTGTTGATGCATCTTCTTCAGTTCTCACATCTTCTTAGCAAAAAATTTATCTTGAATTCCTTTTTTTTTGTAGGTACCACTTTGGAAAGTTGTGTTAGAAACCCTTGGCTTCATTTGAGGGTTTATTTTTGGAACGCAAGTCCCCAAGTCTTTTATGGGGCAGTTTGTATAAATAATTTCATAGTTTTATGACTAAGTTCGTACTTAGTCTTATGTATTTAAGAAGTTTTTTGTGTTATTACCTTAGACTTCTGTTTATTCTATTCCTGCCTTTACTCTTAAGGACTTATGGAATGATTTGCATTTTTGTTCTTTGAAAATGCTTCTGTTAATCTCATGACTAAATAATTTAAACATGAGTTTTAT
>NW_017684989.1:4840-7125 GCF_001879085.1 Nicotiana attenuata | reverse complement strand
CTAAGACTAAGTAAGCCGTTTATAATAGCAATTCAAGTCATATTTTTTTTTTTAATAATCGAAACAACCAGCGGAAATAAAGATACAACCTCCCAAGACTGGTAGTACTGAGTCACGAACTCTAACTGAAAACATGAAATGATTTGAAGGAAATTAAATATACACTTACTTCTCAAATAATAATTGACAATACGATAAAAGGAAAAGACTCCAAGGGACTGCGACGACCAAGCAACTCTACCTTGAATCCTTGCGATCACACTCTAACTCTGTCCGAGTCCTATGTCTCCAATACTTGGCTCTGTACATAAAAAAAATATACAGAAGTATAGTATGAGTACACCACAGCGGTACCCAGTAAGTATCAAGACTAACATCGGTGGAGTAGTGACGAGGTACAGTCAAGACACTCACTAGTCTAACAACCTGTGCAATATAGCATACAAAATAATATGAAACAAATAACAATGATGGCAACAATAATCAATCAGTGATATAAACAGCAGGGCAACAAGAACACCATAAATACTGCTCAACGAATAATGAATACAAGTGCAATCAATTAATCAAGTCCTTCAAATATAAATCTTTCGCCTATAAATCCTTCAAGAAATAATCGCCTTGTGACGCCTCATTTCATAATCATAAATAATAAATGTCTCACCCCACTTTCATATTTTCACGGCACCTCGTGCCCACATTTCTATCACAACCGCACGGGCAACTCACATGCCAATATTATCATCATTTACTCACTGTACCTCGTGCCTACATCATAATCTTCCATTAATAAAATCATAATATTTTTTCCCGGCACCTCGTGCCCATATCATAATTTGCCGGGCAACATCCACAGGCTCACTGTCACGACCCGGATTTTCCACCATCGGGGGTCGTGATGGCGCCTACTATCGGAGCTAGGCAAGCCAAGCCTTTTAAATATTTCCTGATTCCACCTCAACAAGAACAATATAAATATAACGAGTCATTTAAATTAAAGCGGAAGTCTTTAAAACTCAGATAAATGAAAAACCCAGAATGCGAAAGTTTAGTATTTCTCAACCCAAGACTGGAGTCGCTATCTCAGGAACCACTAAAGAGTGCTACAAACAAGTCTGAATAGAAAATGCATAATGTCTGTCTCGGTACAATGAAAACAAACTGAAAACATGGAAAGGGACTTCGGCCTGCGAACGCCAGCTAGGCTACCTCGTAAGTCCCTGGACTGAGGAGGGCTCCCGATCAACTACTGCTGTGGTCCAAGAGCTGCTCCGGTACCGTAATCTGTGCAAAAAGCACAGAAGTGTAGCATCAGCATAACCGACCCCATGTGCTGGTAAGTGCCTGGCCTAACCCCGGCGAAGTAGTGACGAGGCTAGACAGGACTACCAAGTCAACCTGTGCAGTTCAATATATATATATGCAATAAAGGAAAGAATACCGAAATTAAACAGTTAACTAGGGAGGGAAGCATGCTATGGGGGAGTACAATCCGGATATAAAGTCATCAACTTAAGTAAGAAACCGGGCAATAACAATAATTAACAAAACAGGAGAATCAACACGGCATCAACCTTCGTGCTTTTACTCTCATTCTCACCAAAAACAATCAAATAGAATGCACAACATCACCTTTCGTGCTTTTCCTCACATAGCTCTCATTTCATGGCACGGAATGATCCTTCGTGCAATTATAGTCAAATCAGAGCACGGGATGTCCCTTCGTGCATAAATAATCAAGACATGACACGGAATGATCCTTCGTGCAAATATAATCAAAACATGGCACGGAATGACCCTTCTTGCAAATATAATCAAAACATGGCACGGAATGATCGTTCGTGCAAATATAATCAAAACATGGCACGGAATGATCCTTCGTGCAAATATCACTCTTCCTCACCCAAACAGTAATCACAACCAAACGGGGCGAGGGGATAAACAAATAATAAGAAATGTCCCGGCAAGGGAGATAATCAATATACTCAAACCATCCCGGCAGGGGATTAATCACATCACTTTCTATTCCTTTCATTTCTTACTCAATAGTCTTTTTATCGTTCGAGCCAACGCTCCAAAGAATTTACAATTCATAATTAGTCCTCATACTCTTCACACTGCATAGAATTCATCAATTAACATGGAAGAGTCATAACAATATTAGGATAAGTACATACAAGGACCCACGGTCATGCTAGACACCGGTGTATAGATACTCGTCACCATGCCTATACACCGTACTCGATCATTTAGCAATTAGCAAATAATAACACTCTAATCCTATT
>NW_017684989.1:0-703 GCF_001879085.1 Nicotiana attenuata | reverse complement strand
TTCATATGACAGTTGAATTTACCAGTAAAAAAGGATTGTATGGAATAGCCCAAGAGTTATCTAAATATTGCTCCCGTACTTTCACAACCTCTCCTGTGTTTCGTCTTTTATAGATGGAATAAGAATCACTTCCTTTTGATGTATGTTCACTAAAATTTTCTGGATAATTAAACTTGCAAAGACCATTTTTTTTCATACATGAATTTGTTGGATTCAAGTTACCACATGGACCGTGCATCATATGTTTAAGAACAAGCGTACGTAATTTTTTATCCGAATTAGCATCTGGTAATTCAGCACTAATAATTCCATCACAAGCCTCCGATGTCAACAACTTATATGCATTAGCTAATATTATAAGGAAATAAGCATGTGGTAAACCTCGTTTTTGGAATTCAACAGTATACATATAAGCAACTACTTTTCCAAAGATATTTCTTTTGCCTATATCAGTTTTCAGTTCTTCAACTTTAGCCCTGAATACGCGACTAATTAAATCGGGTCTATTGTCACGACCCAATTTAGGATTGTGACCAGCGCTTAGGAACAAGTGCTCCCAAGTAAGCCTCATCAGTAATTTTACAGAAAATCGGACAGAGTTTTCCCTGTTTTTGGACCATCCCAAAATTTTTCCTGTCTCAAATCAACAACCAAACATCCTAATATCATACCGAACAATTGACAACTTGTCAATTAACCAATA
>NW_017684988.1:0-7125 GCF_001879085.1 Nicotiana attenuata | reverse complement strand
CCTTAAGTTGAAGAAAATGGCTAAGATTGGAATTTTGAGTAAACGACCTCGGAATCGGGATCTGAAAGTTCCAGCAGGTTCGTATGATGATTTCGGACTTGGGCGTATGTCCGGATTTGGTTATGATAACCCGTGAGCATTTCGGCGTATATTGTTGAAGTTAGTATTTTAGAAGAATTTCATAAATTTGGGTAGGAAGGCATTTCAGTGTTATAGATGTCCGTTTGGGATTCCGAGTCTGGGTATAGCTCCGTATGGTGATTCTAGAGTTGGGAGCGCGATCGGAAGTGAATTCGGATGTCCGGAGGTCATTTTGAAGTCATTTGGCTAAATATAGAAATTTGAAGGTTTTTTTGAGAAAATTCGACCGGAAGTGAAAATTTTGATATCGGGGTCGGAATGCGATTCCGAAAGTTGGGGCAAGTCCGTAATGTCGAATGTGACTTGTGTGCAAAATTTGAAGTCATTCGGACGTGGTTTGGTTGGGTTTTTGATCAAAAATGGAATTTGGAAGTTCTTGAGATTCATAGGCTTGAATCCGATGATGATTTGATGTTTTGGTGTTATTTTGGGTGTTCCGAAGGTTGGGACAAGCTTGAATGATATTGTGGGACATGTTGATATAATTGGTTAAGGTCCCGAGGGCCTCGGGTGGAATTTCGGAAGGTTAACGGAATGGAATTCGGACCCAAAAGAAAAGAAAAAGTTGCTGCAATTTCTGCTGCTAAGCTGTCTTTGGACAACAAATGTGCTGTCGTGGAGCGTACTTCGAAGGCCTATATCTTTTGATCTACAGGGAATTTTGAGATGACTTAAAAATGAAAGTTGTAGTTCTTCGTGTCTAGTTTCCAGAAAGCTAAAGAAATCGTAATTTGGACATCTGTAGAGGAAGTTATGATTGATTGAAGATGACTGGTGGAGCAGTTTCTCCAGAATTTTCTGATTTCATGGAGCCGACTTTAGAAGCTCATATCTCGGGATATATATGGTGTACAACCTATTAAATTAAAGATCTTCGAGTCTAGTTTCTAAATCTTCAAACCGTTTGTCATTTGGATATTTATACAAGACGTTATGGGTGTTTAAACAGAAGGTATCCGACAAGGAAAAATTTTAATAGGATGTACAACTTGTATAGCACAAGTGCAAGGTACAACTCGACGAAGCACGGGCAGATTCTTTAAACACGGGTTTGGCTTATTTCTTTCATTTCTTTCATTTGGCTTGGATGATTTTGGAGAGAATTTCAAGGGGGATTTCATCAAGCATCAAAGGTGAGTTGTTTCTACTTATTTCCAAGTTAAATACATGATTATTATGTGAAATTAACCTAGAAATTCATGGAATTAAGCCTAAAATTGATGAACTAGGGCTTGGGATTTTGAGATTTAAATATAGAATTTGGAGGGTCAAATGGACTCCGATTTTGGTTAATTTGTTATGTACGGACTCGTGGCGAGACGAGGAATCCGGTAATGTGAATTTTGTAATTTTTCGAGAAGTGGGCCCGGGGCTCGGGTTTTGCTAGTTTCGAGATTTCTGCTATTTCTCGATTGTTTTCGATTGGGTATTGTTCCCTTAGCATAATGTGATGTATTCGCTCTGATTTTGGTTAGATTCGACGTGCATGGAGGCCGGTTTGAGGGGCAAAGGCGTCACGAGCTAGGGATTTCGCCGGTTCGAGGTGAGTAATACTTGTAAATGATATCCTGAGGGTTTGAAACCCCGGGTTTGCACATCATAGTGCTGTATTGAGGTGACTTGCACGCCGGATAGCGAGCGTGGGGTAGAGCACCGTTGGGGATTGTGACTTGGTCCGTCCCGATTGATGAAATTACTACGTATTTGACTAAAACTACTTGTTATCATGATTTGGGCTGATTGCCATGTTTTGGGCTTCGTGCCGATTATTTGAATCCTTCAGGGATTGATATCACTGATTTTGCATTACTTTGCATGTTATTTGACTTCGGTCCAGGGTTTTAATACTGTTTTGCAAATTCAGCCATTTTTCATAATTTGAAAACATAAATGATATTTTACTGACGTTTTGAGCTGAGAACTGCTATTTTATTATTGCCCAAGGGGCTTATGTGCATTTCTGGACTGAGCATGGATCGGGCTGCGTGCCGCAGCAGTGTTATAGTGATTTCTGGATATATGGATGGCTCGGGCTGCATGCCGCAGCGGTGTTATATTGATATTGCGCTTGGGCTGTAGGAGCCCCTCCGGAGTCTGAACCCCCACAGTGAGCGCGGGTACCCAAATGGATCGGGCTGCACGCCGCAGCGGTCATATGCATTGCATTGCATTCATGCATTGGTTCCTGTTTGTAATACGTGTCATGACATTCAGCACTCTCATTTCATTGGCATTCATGCTACTTCTTGCACTGTTTACCAGACGCCCTGGTGTTAATTGTTAGTGGAGTGCTGTGCCCGAGGGGCTGACTTATGTGCTGACTTGCACTATCTGATTACGCATTCATTTGCTTAACTGTTGGAAAGGATATTTTCAAAAGAAGTTTTAACTGAGTCCAGATAATTTCTAAAGGATTTTCACGGTTTTACTGTTTTCTCAAAGATTTGCACTGTCTTATATAGCATGATGGAGTGCTTTTACGTGATTTCTTACCGCTCAGTTATTATTTACTTTTATTGCTCACTGAGTTGGAGTACTCACTTTACTCCCTGCACCTCGCGTGCAGTTGTAGGTATTGTTCACCGGTAGCGGGTTAATAGCTGATTGAAGGTATTACTATTGTAGCTGAGTAAGGTGACCGCCAGCGTTCGCGGCACCGGACGTTCTCTTTAGCATTCCAGAATTTATTTTTGTATAATTTGGCCCTGTAGTTGTGTTCAGGTTTCTTTAGATGCTCGTGACTTGTGACACCCCGGTCGGGTTGTAAATACTGGTTATTATTGTCGTTAAGCTGTATTTATCTATTCATTTATGTTTAAAAATTGTTAAAGAGACGATTTGGGTTAGTTGGCTGGCCTTGTCTTCACGAGAGGCGCCATCACGACCGGGTTTGGAAATTGGGTCGTGACAAGTTGGTATCAGAGCCTAGGTTACTAGGTCTCACGAGTCATGAGCAGGTTTTGTAGAGTCTCGCGGACCGGTACGGAGACGTCTGTATTTATCCTCGAGAGGCTGCGGAACCTTTAGGAAAACTTCACATTCTTGGAATTCTTATTGTGCGTACTTGATTTAGCTTGAGATATAACTCTTGAAATTCCTTCCACACGTCTGTATGCGCACATGAGCACTCAGTATTACATGTGCCTTGATGGTTTGTGATTCCCCGATCGAGGGACGAGATGTAATCTTCGTGAGTATGTTGGGCCAGTCTAGAGGACTTGAGGCCGGATATTGCCTATGGCTTGAGCACTGAGGTGCTGATTGTGTGAGCAAGTGTTTTGAACTTATATGTTCGGTATTGTCCTTATTAGCCAGAATGGCGGTTGGGTATCCATGTGATGAGTATATTAGTACTGCGAGACGTATCTATATGACTTGGTAGTGACGAAGGAGTCTGCTGGATAATAGATGAACTGATAAGTGATTCGTTTCCTGTTGTGATTTGATATGTAGCCAGAGTTATGGGCGCGTGAAGAATCTTTTCATATCTCCTGTTTGGAGTGAAGTATATTTCATGTTACAGTATGAGTTTAGACTCAGGAAGACTAAGTGATTGTGTAATGTGTATGATGGTAAAAGGTATACAAAAATGTTAATTGGAGACAAAGCAGGTGGGTTATCTCCTGCGGAATAATCTACGTAGGAGTGTTCCTTATAATGTTGAGTAGAGAGTTTCTTTTCTACTAACAGGGTGTATGTGTTGAGATTTGAATTTGACTCTAATTGAGAAAGTTGAGTTGATTGTCACGAGAATGAAGGTGATCTTAGTAGTGGAATTGAGGTATTTTATGGTCTGTGTTACCTAAGCTTGTGAAGAATTTTTGTTGAACTAGCTGTAGTAATATGGCAATATTCTTGAGTTTGATGACCTACGTGGCCTAGTTGAATTAGAGGAATTTAGTTCTGATAGCTTGATTAGGAGAAAATGGATTTCCAAGTGTTCTTGATGGTTTCTACCATGGTTTAAACCAGATACTTTCTACCGGTATGGGGAACGTGTTGTGTATTGTGCATTCCTGTATATTTCTTCATTATTGATGGGGTACGAAGGTTTTGGAGCGAGGTTCTGTTTAATGTGGGGTTTCCTACTGGTACTGGGTTGGTTTGAGTGGTTATGGTGATCGAGAATGGTGTTGCGAGTATACGAGTTGTGTAGTATGTTATGCGATTATATCTAGGGTTATTGTTATGGCTTGACACAGTTTGTTCGGACTTATACAGTGTGTGTATGTGAGATTCGGGTCTTGAAAAGAATTCTGGATGTTAGAAATTGGGCTCCAAGGATTTTGGGGTAAGGTTAAAGTAATGTTTATTATTCACTACAATGAGTTTAATGCGTTTCGGAATAATTGATTCCAATTTTTTTTATGAATTATATGCCCTACCGGTATGAGGGTTCGTTATGTGCTATGAAAAAAAGAAAAAAAATGTTTATGAAATTTATTGAGAAGAAGAAAGAAAGGAAATTGAAAACTGCAGTTGGCACAATGTGAAATATTTAAACCGGGCTGCAAGCCGCGGTGGAGGTTACGTAAGGACGAGGTCCTTGTGGTAAATATTTATGAGTTTAAAGTTTCCCTTTGTAAAGTTTAATTTGTACGATAATATTAAAAGGGAGTCATGCCAGTTAGGTTGATTTGATAATTCTTGTATATTTTATGTTCATATCCAACCATTTTCGTGCTGTAAATATTGAGTTTTAGCTTATGAGATGAGTTCCTAGGGGACGTTAAATGTGACTCATTAATCCGAGTAAGTAATAATGAGGTCTTCATGCCTCACATTCTGTTGTCAGTATTGTGAAAATTTGAAATGAGGTGGTGGTTAATATGAGATTTATTGATAATGATGGAATTATTTGTGAACAACTATTAAGACCAGAAATGTGGTTATGATCATACAAATGATGCGTTTCATGTCAAGATATCATTGTGATAATGTCAGGCTTGTAATGCGGAGATTTGTGTTATTGATATACTTGTGGTACTTGTTGGGTTGTGGACATGTTGTTAGGAGTTGTTTTGGTGTTACTCTGACAGGTGGATAGGCCCAATTACAAGGGAGACTGTGCCGAAATATTTGAAAAATCTGGGAGTTAGTCAAATTTTGGGAACTTAAGAAAGTTGAAATGTTGGAAGAATATCTAAGATCTATATGAAGTCGTTCGGTTCATTTGGTTGTGGATTGTGGGGTGTTGTCCCGGCTATGGTGGTAGTTATTGCGTGTTATGAGAAGAAATGACTTATTACGGGTCCAGGAAAGGCTATCAGCCTAGTTCAGTGCGAGCAGAATCGACCTGAAGTGGGTGAATGGATTTAAATAGGATTATGGGCTTCATGTGAGTCAGATGTGTTCATTTCAGTATAGCGCTCCTCAAGGAGGGGTGTTGGAATATCATATGTTGTTCCGTGTCGTCAATTCATGTAATATTATGATTGTGCCATGTGTGCTGTGAAACGACTTGATAAATTCCTATTCTCTGGGTAAGAGTCCATATTAGTTGTGTGAGTTGAGCAGTCCATTCCTGAGTCATTTCCTTATGTATATTGTTCGCGTTATGGCCTATTGGCGCATTTTTGCACCATGTGAGACCGTTGGTCATTGTTTGTGGTGATTGGTTGTCTGAGCAGCTCGTACTAGGTGAGGCGAGACTATTGGTATCGAGGACCATTGCAGTGGGATTATGTGAGGTATATTACAGGACAGTTACCAGTATTTGGGTAGTAATGAGGTGATGATTTTAGTCAGAAAGGAGAGAATTAATGGACGGTTAACTCTGCAATTGGTTAGAAATTTCTGCACATCTCCTCCGTTGTGGTTGTATCGTCAGCATTATAACAGAATGTATAGGTATATCATCATATGCATTAGGAGTATCAGAGTCGTGGAATTTTGGCTATTAAGGTTCATGGAGTGTCATTGTGGTTAGATGGTGAATTATGCGATGCATGGTGCTAATTCAACAAAGGTACGCAATCGTGTTCTGGTACCTCATGTGGTAGTTGATACAGTGTTTATATACAGGGAACAGGTCTGGCAGAGAATTTCAGGTGTTGGAATTGGGTTCTGAGCTTATTGTATGGATAAAAGAGGATATCTGCAGATTTGATCAAACTAATGTGTCCATATGAGTTGTGGTGCACGAGGTGTTAAACAGTGATTTCAGATAACTTAAGAGCAGTTCTTGGAACGTTCGAGGACGAACGTCTATTTAAGTGGGGGAGAATGTAACGACCCGATCGGTCGTTTTGAGCTCTAGCGCGTCGTTCAGCAGTTGGAAGTCATGAACAGCTTCATTTCAGGTATATTGACTTGTGCGTATGGTCAGAGTTGAATTTCGGGAAATTCGGAGTCAAAATTGGAAATAAAATTTTCATTTCGGCAGCCTTAAGTTGAAGAAAATGGCTAAGATTGGAATTTTGAGTAAACGACCTCGGAATCGGGATCTGAAAGTTCCAGCAGGTTCGTATGATGATTTCGGACTTGGGCGTATGTCCGGATTTGGTTATGATAACCCGTGAGCATTTCGGCGTATATTGTTGAAGTTAGTATTTTAGAAGAATTTCATAAATTTGGGTTGGAAGGCATTTTAGTGTTATAGATGTCCGTTTGGGATTCCGAGTCTGGGTATAGCTCCATATGGTGATTCTGGAGTTGGGAGCGCGATCGGAAGTGAATTCGGATGTCCGGAGGCCATTTTGAAGTCATTTGGCTAAATATAGAAATTTGAAGGTTTTTTTTGAGAAAATTCGACCGGAAGTGGAAATTTTGATATCGGGGTCGGAATGCGATTCCGAAAGTTGGGGCAAGTCCGTAATGTCGAATGTGACTTGTGTGCAAAATTTGAAGTCATACCGGAATGCTTTTGGTAAGGTTTGAGACACTTAGTCTCTTTTAAGGAAGCTTAAGTTGGAAAAGTCAACCAGATATTGACTTATGTGTTAGAGGGCTCGAAATGTGAATTGTATGGTTCGGATAGCTTCA
>NW_017684987.1:3881-7126 GCF_001879085.1 Nicotiana attenuata | reverse complement strand
GTATCTTGTGATGGAATATCCTGAACAGAAGTATTAATACCAACATTCCCTATAAATGCTCTTTGTACCCATGCTGCAGTTGATTCCTTAACTTGTTGCTCATAGGCCATCTTTTCCTTGTTCTTTGCTTCATCTCTTTCTCCCTGTTTGGTAGCTCCTGCTGGTGCAAAACTAGCAGCTGGCACAACAGTTGTTACCTTCTTTTCCCCCTTTTTTTCTTTTCCAATCCCAGGAGACTTAGATTTAAAGGCTGGTGCTGCATGGTGTAAGGTATCATTTCCTTTTTTGCTGGGCAGTACACTTTGTTCCACTTGATCCACTTGGTCCTCAACCAATGCCAATTGTTTGTTTGTATTATCTTCACTATTTTCCACCTCTAATACTTCAAATTTATTCTTTGTCTGCATCTGCTGAGTGCCTACAGTATTATCATTTTCTACAGGCACTATTTCCTTTCCAGTATTTGTTCCTTCCATATTTTGTTTGGCTTTTCCTTGATTCCTTTTATCCTTGACTTCTTTCCATTGTGACCCTACATTGCCAACAACCTTTCCACTTGTCAGGATCATTAGTGGAGCATTATTCTTCGATTTTTCTTGCATACCACCTTCTGCACCATTCTGCTCCTCTACTCTCCTACTTGCCATAAGTTCAGGATGCAGCCTCCAACACTCGAACATATCATGACCTTGAATTTTGCATTCCTTACAGTATTTAGGTAAATAGTCATACTTGATATTCACCCATTCAGTTCTTATGTCCCCCGTATCTTCATTGACAATATCCATCCTAACTTTCTTAGGAAGATCAGCTAATAGGTCCACTAAAACCTTCACACGAGCACAACTAGGCCTTGTTTTGTTCATAGTTGCTTGATCAAGATGTTGTGGTATCCCCACAGCTGAAGCTAATGAAAATAAACATTCCTTTACAAAGAATGTAGGCAACAAGTTAGGGAAAGAAATCCAAGCCATTACCTTTGGAGTCTCCTCTCCAACCTTGAATTTGGCATCATAAATTAAAGTACGCATCTGGTACTCCTCTCCAAATCTATCCTTCACATAATGAACTCCTTTGGATGAAAAGTCAACATAATCTTGCCACAATGTAAACCTCACCAGTAAATGTCTATCCCTCAAGTATCCAATATTGCATTCTCCTTTGATTCCACATTGCATTGGAATAATACGACGTAATTCGTTAAGCTCAGGCCACCCATATGAAAATTTGCATACAACTGCATGTTGCAAACCTTCCATAATATTCATACGCTGAACTTCAGATTCAGTAAAGCATACTAGAGGCTGTCCTTGAAAGAATTTAGCACGTCTAGGCACAATAGGCTCGATCGTAACTGCTCGATCATGCATGGCATTGTTTTGCGACGTCGCCTTCACAGCATTCACATAGTTCATGGGTTTTTGGGTGTTTTCTGGTGTCGTCGATGGCTGGGGTAAATTGGGGGGAGGTTGTGGAGGCAGCCCAGCCTTCGTTGGTGGCTGGCTGCCGGCCGGCGAGGCCATGGCAGCAGAAAAAGCAAACTTTCTCTCTCTAGAATAAGAAAATCGCCAGAGCCTCTCTCTCTAGAGCTCTGCGCCTTGGTTTAGGGTTTTTTTCCCTTTTGGTTTTTGGGTTTGGTTTTGGGTTTAGGATTTTTTTTTTTTAGCAAATATACTACTAGGCATGCTGCCTAGTAGCTACTATATGTATATATATCATCATCAACCAAAGTCCAAATAATACAATTTGTCCAGCAAAAACCTAATATAAGCCTAACAAAGCTATAAACTCTAAGTAATAAGCTAATGCTATCTATTACATGATCTTCAAATACAAGCTCACACAATATGTGGATGAATATGACTTCTAATGCCCATATCAAGTACCATGTAGCACCAACCAAGCTCTCACCAGGTGCCAAGGTATGAGGGGTATAGGCCAAGTAAAAGTCCAACCAAACGATCCACAAAACTGAAGCAAGCATAGGTCTAGAATAGAACAAGCTGCAAACTATATGACTTGCCATATTCACCTGCATATACCTTATAGCCTTGGATAGTGTAGTAACATCTCCAGAATGAGTGTGTAAACACACTAATACCACTGAATAATGCCACAACAATGTCCAAGCCATTACAACGCAAGGCATATGACAAAGGAGAAGGAGTATAGATGCTGAATAGATCCATATAGAAACTATTGCTTCCAGATGAAACCAACAATGCTGTGCCAATGTACCTATGATGATATACTTGCAAGCTGTCAGAATGAGTGCAAAATCAGAAGAATTATGAACCTGCACTCTTGTCATCATAATCAGAAACCATGAAACCAAAGAGATCATATGTGTGACTCCCCTATTACTGATCCAGAAGGTTATACTGATGGAGGACCTTACAAGTTGAGATGTAACTGAAGCTACTGCCATATCTGTGTATAAATTCCTAATGAAGATCATCAAATAACCCTCAGAATGAGCATGTGACCATGCTGATACCACTGAGATGCTATATAATAATCTCCATTGTAAACAAATCCACAGACTTATCAATACATTGAACAGACTGTCCATTAGTCAGGTTCTTTCCTCTTAGCAATCCTAACTCTTAAGTTTGGTATTTGAGATTTGTCCATGTTGATCAGTGTTCTTCCTTCAGCTGGTAATTCCTGAAATGATTCAAAGTTAACTGTACCTGCAAAAGAAAACACAAGGTTAGCTAAATAATCTGCCACTTTGTTGCCCTCCCTTAGCACATGTTGGAATATCACATTGTAAGAGCTTTTGATCTCCTTAATCCTTCTCACTTCTGCTCCTATACTCCATGGTGTATCCCATTCATCATCAATAATCTTCCTCATCACCAAGGAATCAGTTTCCATGATCAAAGGATGCAATTGCCTCTCCACACAGTATAACAAACCATGAAAGATTGCCTTTGCTTCAGCTACAATGTTAGTTGTATCACCTATCTCCCTTGCCTTTGCAACAACCAAATCTCCCTTATGATCCCTCACACAGTAGCCATAGGAACTAGGACCAGGATTCCCCCTTGATGCACCATCAGTGTTGCATTTGAACCAACCTTCATATGGAAGCTGCCATGTAACTCTTTTTGTCACTAGAATAGGCCTATATTGCTCAAAGAATGTGATCATATCAGGCCATAAAATTGGTATACCATGAAGCCAAGGATATCTCACCCTTGCCAAGTGTATAAGGTCTGTTCACCTCATGTATACCCTAC
>NW_017684987.1:0-668 GCF_001879085.1 Nicotiana attenuata | reverse complement strand
TGTAGAGGCGTCTTTACGGTTGTAGTTTTTATTTCCTTTCCTTTCCACTTTTAGTAACTGCTGTAGGAGATACATCTCCCTCCCTCATAACATCCTTGAAATTCTCAGCAGTGGACTCATCATCTCCTTCTTCTTCTAATTGATTTTGCTGATCTACTGCAGTGTGAATCTCTATTGGCAACTCCTGATGAGTTATGATATCATGAAGCATCTGATTGGGAGATTTCAATGGTATATTCACCTTGATCTGAAGAGGTGATCCAGTTCCTGATGATGATACCATTGGTAATGCTGCAATTTCCTTTGCAACCAGTGCATGTTTGGTTGGTTCATAAGGAGTTATTGCTGCTTCTACCTGCTGTGGATTAGAGCTCACCTCAATCATCTTCCCCTGCATCATCTTGTACTGCAATTCATATACAGAACCTAGGTTAGGGTTTACTGTAGCACAGTGGTCGAAAACAGTCTGTGTTACTGTTCCATTGAAATCACCCCCTTCCCTTGGTCTGTTTGATGATCTGATGACACTGTATCCTTCCTACTATCCCTAGGAACACCCTCATCACCTCCTTTCTCCTCAACATACACAGGAACCCCATCCACAAAAGCCAGAATCTCCCCAGTTTTGTGAGAAGTTACTGTTCCATTGCCCTTCTCTAAGGGCAATG
>NW_017684986.1:3790-7126 GCF_001879085.1 Nicotiana attenuata | reverse complement strand
TTGGAGCCCGAGTCGGATTCTAGCCTGTGTGGTTTTCCCGGCTTTCCCTATTTAACCGGTATCAGGGAGCGGCAGTATGATGACCCTCATTTGCTTGTCCTTCAGGACAGGGTCCAGCATGGGGATGCCAGAGATGTGACCATTGGAGAGGATGGAGTAATGAGGATGCAGGGCCGGATTTGTGTGCCCAATATTGATGGCCTTCGAGAGTTGATTCTAGAAGAGGCCCATAGTTCGCGGTATTCCATCCATCCGGGTGCCGCGAAGATGTATCAGGGCCTGAGGCAGCACTACTAGTGGAGGCGGATGAAGAAGGATATAGTTGGTTATGTGTCTAGATGCCTCAACTGCCAGCAGGTGAAGTATGAGCACCAGCGCCCGGGTGGGTTGCTCCAGCAGATAGAGATTCCAAAGTGGAAATGGGAGCGCATCACCATGGATTTTGTATCTGGACTTCCACGGACCTTGAAGAAGTTTGATTCCATTTGGGTTATTGTGGATCGGCTGACCAAGTCCGCTCATTTCATTCCTGTGTGTACCACTTATTCATCGGAGCGGTTGGCGGAGATTTATATCAGGGAGATCGTCCGTTTGCATGGTATTCCAATTTCTATCATTTCAGACAGAGGTACTTAGTTTACATCGCGGTTCTGGAGAGCTGTGCAGTAGGAGTTAGGCACTCGGGTGGAGTTGAGCACAGCATTTCACCCCCAGACAGACGGACAGTCCGAGCGCACTATTCAGATTCTTGAGGACATGCTCCGTGCGTGCGTGATGGAGTTTGGAGGGTCTTGGGATCCTTTCTTCCCATTGGCGGAGTTTGCTTATAACAAAAGTTATCAGTCCAGCATTCAGATGGCGCCGTATGAGGCTTTATATTGCAAGAGGTGTAGGTCTCCGGTGGGTTGGTTTGAGCCGGGTGAGGCCAGGCTATTGGGTACAGAGATGGTTCAGGATGCATTGGAGAAGGTCAAGGTGATTCAGGACAAACTCCGTACAGCCCAGTCTAGGCAGAAGAGTTACGCGGACAGGAAGGTTTGTGATGTTTCATATATGGTTGGTGAGCGGGTTCTGCTTCGGGTCTCGCCTATGAAGGGCGTCATGAGGTTTGGAAAGAAAGGGAAGCTGAGTCCGAGGTTTATTGGCCCTTTTGAGATCTTGAGGCGAGTTGGGGAGGTTGCCCATGAGCTTGCCTTACCTCCCAGCTTGGCCGGAGTTCACCCGGTATTTCATGTTTTGATGCTCCGGAGGTATCACGGTGATCCGTCGCACGTGTTGGATTTCAGTTCAGTCCAGTTGGACAAGGATCTATCCTATGTTAAGGAGCCAGTGGCTATTTTGGGCAGGCAGATCAGAAAGTTGAGTTCAAAGAACATAGCTTCAGTAAAGGTTCAGTGGCGGGGTCAGCCGGCCGAGGAGGCAACTTGGGAGACCGAGCAGGATATGCGCAGCCAGTACCCTCATCTTTTCACTACTTCAGGTATGTTCTCTATGCTCGTTCGAGGACGAACGAATGTTTAAGTGTAGGAGGATGTAACGACCCGGCCGGTCATTTTTGGAATTTACGCCCCGATCCCCCATTAACTGCTTTCCCTAAGTTCATTTCTGCTATTTTGGTTTGCCGGGACGTTCGGTGTTGGTATTCGGAGTGTTTTGGGACACTTAGTCCCTAAATGAGAGCTTAAGAGTTGGAAAATGGTCCGTAATCGGAACAGTGTGAAGACGACTTCGGAATGGAAATCCGATGGTTCCGTTAGCTCCGTTAGGTGATTTCGGGGTTGGGAGCGTGTTCGGAATGTATTTTGGAGGCTCGTAACTCATTTAGGCTTGAAATGCCGAAGTTTGAATTTTTGAAGTTTCCGGTCCGATAGTGAGTTTTTGATCCGAGGGTCAGATTGGAATTTCGGAAGTTGCAGTAGCTCCGTCATGTCATTTGGGATGTGTGTGCAAAATTTCAGGTCATTCGGACGTGTTTTGGTTAGGTTTTTGATCGAAAGCGTATTTTGAAGAAACTTGTAGTTCTTAGGCTTGAATCTTTGATTTAATCGGGTTTCCG
This sequence comes from Nicotiana attenuata, assembly GCF_001879085.1. Classification (NCBI taxonomy): domain Eukaryota; kingdom Viridiplantae; phylum Streptophyta; class Magnoliopsida; order Solanales; family Solanaceae; genus Nicotiana; species Nicotiana attenuata. Next base: position 5,070 of record NW_017684986.1, on the reverse strand, counting down.
GTGTTGTTTTAGGTGTTTTAAGGATTGGTACAAGTTTGAATAAGGTATTAGGTGGTATTGGTGCTTTTGATTGAGGTCCCGGGGGCCTCGGGATGATTTCAGATGGTCGACGGGAAGAAATTCTAAAGTGTGCAGTAGCAGATTTTGAGTCTTCTGGTATTTCCGCTTCTGCGGCTTGGGAACCGCAGAAGCGGCTTCTTCATCGTAGAAGCGATTCCAGGCATCTCCGCAGGAACCGCAGAAGCGGTCCCTTCCTCCGCATAAGCGGGACCGCAGAAGCGGGATTTGTACCGCAGAAGCGGAGTCTGGCCTTAAGTGAAAAACCGCAGAAGCGGTGCGTGGTCCGCAGAAGCGGGACCGCAGAAGCGGTCCCTTGTCCGCAGAAGCGAAAATGACTGTTCAGAAATATCAATTTCGAGGGTTTAATTTCATAAGTTTGAAAATCAATTGGGAGCTCGGGAGAAGGCGATTTTTGGTGGATTTTGAAGAGAAAATCACTGGGTAATGTTTTCTTGACCCTATTTAGTTGTATTCCATCAATATATAGTTAAATCCACCATTAGAATTCGAATTCAAGGTCAAAATTGGGGAAAATTGGAAGAAACTTCATAGACCTAATTATTGAGTTTTGAGTGCGCAATTGACCTCCGATTTGGGAGATTTTTATATGGTTAGACTCGTGAGAGTACGAGGGTTCTAAAAATGTGAAAATTATTCGATTCCGAGACGTTGTCTTGAGGGGCATTTTGGTCATTTTACCTATTTTCGTGTCCTAGCTTTAAATTTAATAGTGGAATCAGTTGTTTGCAATATTACTTACGATATGTAATTGAATTGAATAGATTTGGGCCATTTGGAGTCGGATACTCGTGGCAAAAGTGTGATTTCGAGTTGATTTTGGTGCCGATTCGAGGTAAGTGGCTTGTCTAACCTTGTTTGGGGGACCTTTCCCCTTAGGATATGATATGTGGTAATTAAGTGCCTTGTACGTGAGGTAACGAGCGCGTACTTGAGCTAATTGTTGAAAAATCCGGTTTTTACTTAAGATATTGAGATTGAGTTTCCTTCATATTTGCCTTGTTTTACTTGCAGTTATAACCTGTGTTAGATTAGAAAAGTATGTTTAGTTGATTTAACTTGCCTAATTGTTTAAGTTGCCTTGACTGTACTACGTGAAGCATGCTAGGCTAGTACTACCTGATGTTTGTCTTTTGTACTTCATTTCTGAATATCTTCTGGTTGTGGTTGCGCATTTACATTGGGACTACAGATGTGGGATT
>NW_017684986.1:0-921 GCF_001879085.1 Nicotiana attenuata | reverse complement strand
ATTTGCTTATTTTATTCATAGAGTTCTGGGATATAGGTGATCCTACATATGAATGTGAACATTGTGGTGCTTACTTCTGGTACGAAGAAAGAATCAACAAGAATCGCAAAGCTAAAAAAACAGAGTTCTCTTTGTGTTGTAATCATGAAAAAATACTCTTACCAAAGCCAAAAGAACCTCCCACAATTTTAAAACAATTATTATTCGGATCAGGTAACAAAAAAATCTTCTTTTACCATACTTCAATAGTATCTTCAAATATATGAATAATTTTTTATTCACCAACAAATACTTTTATCTAGGTCCAAAAAGTAACCATTTCAGAGATAATATTAGAAGTTATAACTCAATATTTTTATTTACCTCAATGGGAGGAAAAGTTGATGCTTCTGTCAACCAAACAAAGGGGCCAAGAACTTCAAATTATCTGGAATAAACCAACTTCATGCTGAAATTGTTCAAGATCTGAAACAAATGCTTGATGAGCAGAATGTTTTGACAAAGTCATTTAGAATGGTGAGAGACAAATTTCATGAAGATACTCACTCCAATTTTAGACTCAGATTGATAGGAAAACGGAACTATGATGGAAGAAGATACAACTTACCATCAATTTCAGAGGTTGCTGCTTTGGTAGTTGGAGATTTTGATGTATCTAGATGTGACCGAGATATCATAGTTGAAACCCAATCTGGACATATACAAAGGATAAATGAGTTGAATGCTGCCTATTTAGGTCTTCAGTATCCTTTATTATTTCCATTCGGTGAAGATAGTTATAGGGAAGACATTCCTTTAAATGGAAATGACGAATCAACTGGAGGAAGGCATTTTGTTAGCATGCGTGAATATTTTGCATACAAAATTCAAGAAAGGAAAGGCGAAGTACCAACAATTGTGAACTCAAGAAGATTATTTCAA
>NW_017684985.1:6034-7127 GCF_001879085.1 Nicotiana attenuata | reverse complement strand
ACAGGCAATTGAACAAAGTAACAGTGAAGAACAAGTATCCCCTGCCTCGCATTGATGATTTATTTGACCAGCTTCAGGGAGCGAGGGTGTTCTCCAAGATTTATCTCCGTTCGGGCTATCACCAGTTGAAGATCAGGGATTCGGATATTATAAAGACTGCTTTCAGGACTAGATATGGGCACTATGAGTTTCTTGTTATGTCCTTGGGGCTGACTAATGCCCCAGCAGCGTTCATGCATTTGATGAACAGTGTGTTTCGGCCGTATCTGGATTCGTTCGTTATTGTTTTTATTGATGATATTCTGGTGTACTCGCGTAGCCAGGAGGAGCAGGCACAACATTTGCGAGTTGTATTGTAGAGATTGAGGGAGGAGAAGCTTTATGCAAAGTTCTCCAAGTGTGAGTTTTGGCTCAGCTCAATATCTTTCTTGGGGCACGTGGTGTCCAGCGAAGGTATTCAGGTCGACCCGAAGAAGATAGAGGCGGTTCAGAGTTGGTCCAGACTGACCTCAACCACGGAGATTCGTAGTTTCCTTGGGTTGGCAGGTTATTATCGCCGGGTTGTTCAGGGATTTTCCTCTATTGCATCGCCCTTGACCAAGTTGACGCAGAAGGGTGCTCCATTTGTATGGTTGGACGAGTGCGAGGAGAGCTTTCGGAGGCTCAAGACAACTTTGACCACGGCTCCAGTGTTGGTTTTGCCATCAGCTTCAGGTTCTTACACTGTATATTGTGATGCTTCGAGAGTTGGGATCAGATGTGTATTGATGCAGGAGGGTAGAGTCATTGCATATGCTTCTCGCTAGTTGAAGCCCCACGAGAAGAACTACCCTGTACATGATTTGGAGTTGGCTGCTATAGTTCATGCTTTGAAGATTTGGAGGCACTACTTGTATGGCGTATCTTGTCAGGTATTCACCGATCATCGGAGTCTTCAGCATCTATTCAAGCAAAAGGATCTTAATTTGAGGCAGCGGAGGTGGCTAGAGTTACTCAAGGATTATGATATTACCATTCTGTATCACCCGGGGAAGGCCAATGTAGTGGCCGATGCTTTGAGCCGAAAGGTGGTTAGTATGGGGAGTTTGGCGTA
>NW_017684985.1:0-3062 GCF_001879085.1 Nicotiana attenuata | reverse complement strand
CAAACCCTCAACACAGCATTTACATTTATTACTAACCTCAAGCCGGCCAAAGTCCTAGCTTGCTATGCCCTTGCCTTTCGAATTCGCCTCTTCGCGCGTCGAATCTGACCAAAACCACAACGAATACGTCACAATATGCTAAGGGAATATAACCCAATCGAAAAGACTCGAAAAATATCGAAAATCACGAAGTTGGCAAAATCCGAGCCCCGGGACCACTTCTCGAAAAATTATAAATTTTACATCACCGGATTCCTTATCTCGCCGCGAGTCTATACATATAAAGAACACCAAAATCGGAGTCCAAATGACCCCTCAAATTCCCATTTTTGTTCTCTTAGGTTTCAAGCCCTAAACCACCATTTTTGACCTTAAATCCTTGAGTTTTCAGTCTAATTTCATGTGTTTGCATGATAAAATTGTGTTCTAAGTCCAAGAATTCTTACCTGATCGAAGTCCTTGAATTTCCTCTTTAAAATCGCTCAAGAACACCCCAAGTCCGAAGTTAAAAATATGTTTTCTGTAAAATTTCGCGAAGGGATTAAAACCCACTTCTGATAAGTTGTTTCCGCTTCTGCGGTCCTTTGTCGCTTCTGCGACTACCGCATCTGCGATCATTTTCCGCTTCTGCGGAATCTCACTTATTGTCCAAAATTTCGCATCTGTGGTCCTTTTGTCGCATCTGCGACTCCGCAGATGCGGTTGGCATCTTCGCACCTGCGACTACTGTCGCTTCTGCGGTTCTTGAATCGCTTCTGCGGTACCGCTTCTGCGGTCCCATTTCCGCAGAAGCGAAAATACCAGAAGCAACAAAATTCTGCAATCTCTTTAAGTTCAAAACTTCCCGTTAGCCATCCGAAATCACCCCGAGGCCCTCGGGACCTCAACCAAAAATACAAGCATGATCCAATACCTTATTCAAACTTGCTCCAATCATTAAAACACCTCAAACAACACTAAAACCATCATTTCTCATCGAATTCAAGCCTAAGTTCTTCTAAAACTTCCGAAACACGCATTCGATCAGAAACCCAACCAAAACACCTCCGAATGACCTGAAATTTTGCACACACATCCAAAATCACCTAACGAAGCTACTGCAACTTTCGGAGTCTCATTCCGACCCCCGGATCAAAATCTCACCTACCAACCAGAATTCGCCAAAATACTAACTTCGCCAATTCAAGCCTAATTCTACACTGAACCTTCAAAATCAATTCCGATCGCACTCCTAAGTCACAAATCATCCCCCGAAGCTAACCAAATCACCGGAATTCACATCCGAGCCCTCTAACACAAAAGTCATCATCCGGTTGACTTTTTCCAACTTAAGCCTTCTTAAAAGAGACTAAGTGTCTCATTTCTTATCAAAACCATTCCAAACCAACTCTAACACATCAAATACTGATAATGAAACTTAAAGAAGCATAACATGGGGATCAAATACCCGGCCCGTCGTCACGTGAGTTACCGCCCCGTTTTCCCCGTTTTCCACTTCTTCATGCTTCATTATAAGAGTCTTGGGTGAACGAGTTGATTTGGATTGGTTATGGATGGAAATGAGACACATCGTCTCTTTAAGGAAGGTTTGTTTTGGAAAAGTCAACTGGATGTTGACTTATGAGTTAGAGGGCTCGGATGTGTGTTCCGGTGATTTGGTTAGCTTTGGGGGATGATTTGTGACTTAGGAGTGTGATCGGAATTGATTTTGGAGGTCCGGTGTAGAATTAGTCTTGAATTGGCGAAGTTAGTATTTTGGCGAAATTCCGGTTGATAGGTGAGATTTTGATCCGAGGGTCGGAATGGGATTCCGAGAGTTGCTGTAGCTTCGTTAGGTTATTTTGGATGTGTGTGCAAAATTTCAGATCATTCGGAGGTGTTTTGGTCGGGTTTTTGATCAAATGCGTAATTCGGAAGTTTTGGAATAACTTAGGCTTGAATCTGATGTAATTTTGGGGTTTTGGTGTTAGTTGTGGTGTTTTGATGATTGGAGCAAGTTTGAATGATGTTTTAGGATGGGTTGGCACTTTTGGTTAAGGTCCCGGGGGCCTCGGGGTGATTTCGGATGGCCATCGGGTTGATTTTTGACTTGGTGAAATTGCTGGTTTTGCTGGTATCTGGTATTTCCGCATATGCGGAAGAAGGGCCGCATATGCGGTTCCGCAGATGCGAGGGGTTGCTCGCAGGTGCGAGTTCCTGAGGAAGGGGCTGTTTTCGCAGGTGCGGGCTTGGAGCCGCATCTGCGATTCCGCAGATGCGGTAGTTTTGTCGTAGAAGCGAAAAGGTGTGACTTTGGTAATTCCGCAGAAGCGGACAAGCATCCGCAGAGGCGAGGTCCGCATATTCGGATAGAGGACCGCAGAAGCGGTGGTGGGATTAATGAAGATCCTCAGAAGCGGTAGCCGCAAATACGGTAATGTAACCGCAGATGCGAAATCACTGTTCTCAGAAGGGTTTTAATGCTCATTTTGTTCCGCGAGTTTAAGTCCATTTCCACCATTTTTGATCGACCTTGAGAGCTCTTGGACGGAATTTGAAGGGGATTTCGACTAGGTGTGATTGCAGGTGAGTTCCTTGGCCTAAATACATGAATTAATGGTAGAATTAACGTGGAAATTTGTGGAAATTCATCAAAAGAGGGTAAAGCTAGGGCTTGGGAATTTGGTATTTCAAAGTGGAATTTGAGGGGTCAAATGGACTCCGATTTTGGTAATTTTAATATGTATAGACTCGTGGCGAGATAAGGAACCCGGTGATGTTAATTTTCTGATTTTTCGAGAAGTGGGCCTAGGGCTCGGGTTTTGCCAATTTTGTGAATTTCGACATTTTTCGAGTCTTTTCGATTGGGTTATGTTCCCTTAGCCTATTGTAACGTATTCGTTGTGGTTTTGATCAGATTCGACGCGCGAGGAGGGCGATTTGCGAGGCAAGGGCATAGCGAGCTAGGATTTTGGCCGGCTTGAGGTGAGTAATGATAGTAAATGATATCCTGAGGGTTTGAAACCCCGGAATTTGCACAACGTAGTGCTATATTGAGGTGAAACACGCGCTTAAATGGCGAG
>NW_017684984.1:4505-7127 GCF_001879085.1 Nicotiana attenuata | reverse complement strand
GAGGACAAGGTGGAGATGCAGCGACAGAATCATCAGTGTGAAAGGCAGGCACCACAGGCACATCCCCTGATGCAACATCATCGGTGTGAGCACGTGATTTTTGCCCTATATGAATTACTCCCATAAACTCAAAACAAAATAACTTCTTTCAGTGTTTGCAATTTTGTGGATTTTCGTGGCATTTTCTGTTAATTGTTTGCATTTTGTTCGTGTATTTTAATTAGTGAAAAATACAAAAAAATATGTTGCACTTGCATTTAGGGTTTGACTTTGCACTTTTAAGAATTATCTAGTAATTAAGTATTTTATAAAAAAAAGGAAAAATCACAAAATAGTTTCATTTGCACTTTTGGAGTTAATTTTTGATTTTAGTAGTTTTCCTTTTTAATTCGTTGGTGGTGGTAATTATCATTTAGGTTTAATTATTATTTTTAGGATAATTAGGTGTTAGGAATAAATTAAGATTTTAGTTTAATTTTGAAAAAAGAAAAGAAAAAGAAAACAAAAGACGAAAACAAAGAGAATTAGAAATTTGGGCCATTTTAACTCAAAACCACCAGGCCCAAGTTTTGTCCTTCAAACCCGCCCCAATCAAGCCCAAACCTATGCCCAGATCCGGTCCAGCCCCCCAGTAACCAAACGACGTCGTATTCATGGGGTTCAATACCAGCCGTCGAGGTTTGATGATCGAACGGCTGGGAAGCTTAGGTTAACTAATATATAAGTGTCCAAATCAACCCTACCCCCCCCCCCCCTCAGCCCCCCAAGGTCCCGTCTCTCACCGGTCCATTAGAGACCAGCTCAACCTCGCCGCCCTCCGCCGTCCGCCGCCGGCCGGAAATCGCCTCCGCCAGCGGCCGGTCTCCAATCTCTCTCAAATTTTCATCATAAGTTCCCCGTAACCTCCTCTTTCCAAACCCCCAAACCATGTCCCCCAAATTCTAGCCAACCTTGTCGATAACCCAAACCCTAGGCGGCGCCGCCGCCGCCCACGGCGGCGCCACCTCTTAACCCCCTCAAAATGGCACCCCGCACTCCCCTCACTTCCCTCTTCCCAAACCCCTGATTATTTCCTTTCAAGTCCCTCCCCACCTCCTCGAATTTTAAATCCAAGAAGGCAGAACCCTAGGAAATTCAGGGGAGTCGATTTCTGCCCCAATTTCTTGACTCCAAGAGTCGATTCGAGCCCTAAAATAATGCTTCCGTTTGTTCTTGGCAAAGAACAAACGCCTAGCATCATTTTGGGACTCGAATAAAGAGTCCAATACTCGTTCATTTCATATAGGTAAGTTCTCTTTTCTTTCTTTTGCTATTCTTTGTTTTAAATTGATTTTCTATTCTTCATGTTATAGTTCTTTAATTTTATTTTCTGATTAGTTTAGTTTTGAAAGTCTTCGATTTAGTATTTCTGCCTATTCTTGAATTTTTCTTTTGCTTTGCCTAGTGTTTTGATTCTCCTTCTCCTCATAATGATTTCTGTTTATAATTTTTGTTTCATTTTTCTTTAGTGTTTTGTTTGGACTTGATAACAATGGTTTAAATCCGGAATTCATTAGTTAATTCAAATTCAAGAGTTTTGTGTTTGGTCTTAGCTGTGATTTTCAGAATGTGTTTGTTTAACCATAGTTAGTTAAACAGGGCTAATAGACCAGGGTAAAAGGGGTGATTTTAGTTAGTAATTTTCAGAAGCAAAAAGGGTAATATGGGTAATTCAACATAAAAAATCTGATAGTAACTGAAAATGGAATTTCCTAGGACCTTCTAGATGGGGTTTTAAGTTGAAATTCAAAAAATAGGTGTAGTGACTTGGGTAGCAAGTCAATAAATAAGGGACTAAATAGTCTAAAAGTGAAAACAAAAGGGACTAAAGGGCAAAAGAGTAAGCTTGTAGGTGTTGTCCTAGTGGTTTTCCTATAAAATGCACCATTTCTTGCCTTTCAAGGCAAGGTTTTGAGAGCTGAAAAAATATAAAATAGAGAGTCTGCAAAATAATACTGTTTCCACCCAAATTTGAGCACAAAAGCACGAAAATACTACTGTTACATTGAAAAAATCTTTGAATCTTCTTGTAGTATTCCCTCTATGACAAATTTCTGAAGAAATGAGCTGAAGTGAGTGTGGTATTCGAGTTTGGGTCCATTTTTGGTTGGAATTTAAGTCTGAATCTTGTGTGGAGTCATTTGAGTTCAAACATTGGTTTCAAGTGATATTTTCAAGCATTTTTCTGGGCTAATTCTACTGTTGCTGCTTCTCTTTGGACCCCTTTTCTCACTTTTGGTTTCTAATTGCTGTTCCAGGTACAAACTCTAACTTTCAGGATGTAAATTTGACTTGAAGATGGAATGAAAAGCACTTGTTTAATTCCTGTCAACAATTACTATTATTTTAGCATTGATTCTGTTTTGTATGTTTATATGCTGGACATTTGATTCAAAGAATGTGATAAGATAGTCTTGATTATGTTATTATGATGTAACCTTAATATGGACTGTTGGACTGTTGGATATAATGATGAATTTAGATTTTTATTGTTTGAGTTTAAATCTGAAGGTCAGTTGAACTTAGCCTGAAAATTCATAATCAATACTCTTATATAACGTATCCTGAAACTTGCTTGTATTT
>NW_017684984.1:0-4082 GCF_001879085.1 Nicotiana attenuata | reverse complement strand
AAGGCTTTCCTGCAATTGTCCATTGATCATTAAAGAGTATTCTGAAACTTGGCATATATGGTAGTTCCACGGTTATTCTCTACTGTTCCAGTCCCTATTTGCATGTCATGGTCTTGTGATAACTCCAAATCTCTTGTGATGACATGTTACAAGGGCTCAATATTGAGCCCAGCTTGTGTTAATTCCATATCTCTGAAATTGGGCTTACTTTGGGCCCATTGAGTACAATCAATGTCATTTGAAGTTGCCAGTAACAACTTTCACATTAGAAGAGTTGGATTCTCATCAAATTTCGAAATAAGTTAAGGTCCTCACCTGCCTAGTGACTCAATCGTGAGTCCAGCTTTATTGATGCTCATCCTCAAAATCTGGGGTCCACATTGGGCCTAAGTTAAAGAATAGTCCCCCATTTCTTTATATGCAAAGCCGTCTGTTCAAGCCCATATTTTGAAATAAGAAACATAGTAGACTTCGCCTAGTCTTGCCTTCCTCCTTAGATTCATGAGCAAATATTCGCAGTTTGCTTTAGGCACATCTAATATACTATCGTGGTTGTGGACACGTTCGCGTGACATGACTACGGTTCCTAAAAACAAAACCGGAGTATGCATTCGCACAACTTCGGCCAAGCTTTCTTAATAATAATAATAAAGCATTATTAATTGTGGACACGTCTGCGTGATATGATTTTTGACGCACCAAACAAATTGGTATACGCGTTTCAAGATAATTTTTTAAAAGCGGTGAAAGAGGAAAAAGCACATAGGTCTAAAATAAGTAACTAGATAGTTTAATAAGCCAAGTATTATCGAAGCGACCGTGCTAGAACCACGGAACTCGGGAATGCCTAACACCTTCTCCCGAGTTAACAGAATTCCTTACCCGAATTTCTGGTTCGCGGACTGTAATACAGAGTCAATCCTTTCCTCGGTTCGGGATTTGAACCGGTGACTTGGGACACCATAAATCTCCCAAGTGGCGACTCTGAATCTTCTAATAATATAATCCCGTTTCGATTGTCCTTTAATTGGAAAAACTCCCTTTATTATACCCTTTGCCGGAGTGTAGTAAAAAAGGAGGTGTGACAGCCGCCGCCATCAAACTACAACCCTAATACCTCCCAAATCTATGGCTTCCAAGGTTGTCGGAGACCTATATCAACCTTCCATGGCTTTTACGTGTTCGATTCTTATGGTTTCAAGGCTAGGTCTTGAAGGAGCTTGGTCCACACCCTGTTCGATTTCAGTTCATGGCTGTTCTCCGGTCGTCTCTGACCTTTCACCGGCCAGCCATGGCTAGTCGAGTCAGACTTTTGACTCTCCTGCTTAGATCGATGGTTTTCAAGGTCTTTCTCATCACTTGGGGTTCTTCTGAAACCCTAACCTCTAAGGTTCTTTCGATTTCTTTTAGATCTGTTTCAGATCTATGTTTGCCCTGAACTTCTAAGCATTTTTCTCGAAGTTTCTTTTAAAACTCTGCCTTCAAAACCCCTTATCTTTTCCGATTAGGGTTTCTGTTAAGTTATTTCAAATGTTTCTCTGGTTTTTTGACATGTTTTGCTATGTTTGCTCATATCGTTCTTCTACTCGAGTTTGCATGTTAAAATCCCTAATTGCTTACGACTGTTTATTAGACGAATGTTTGTTTGCCTGAGTTTCTGTCCGATTTGCTTGTTTATCCTTTTTTTTTTTAAAACTCTTCTATTGTTGAAAATCCTATGGCTTTGGGTCTGAGACTGTTCGTTTAGGTGCATGACTCGATTTGAAGTTCTTTATTTCAAATCTCTTATTCCTTTGTGTGGTTCTTCTGACTCTGGTTTTCTATCATCTCTAAAATTCGATTATGCTCGAAACCCTAATTTTTAATGGGGGATTTTCCTCACCTGCTACCCGGAGTTCTTCGCATGCCTTTGATATTCTATGTTTTCTTCACTACTTGATACTGGACTATCATGTTTCGAATGTTGCTATCTACTGAATTTTGTGCTACTATTGTATGCTATTTCCTTCTGCCAACAGGCTTGGCCTCACATGTATAGTGTTTATACACCCTATTTATATGCTAAGTTTCCTTCTTTGTTTGACCTTCAACTTGTGACTGATTTCAAACTTTTCCTTTGTGAAATTCTGATTTCACTCGCCTGTTAAGGTTAATTGATTTTCTTTTCCTGTTTTGCGTTGCTGAATTCTTTCCAAAATTAGTGTATTTCTGTACCTAGACTCGATTGCTTACTTAATGTTTTACTACTTCTTTTAGGGCAACTGTCAGCCTGCTTATAAATTGATTTCTTTCTATATTTTTGAATCTGCCAATGCCCGTTAAGCAAGTGATCCCTTAATTAAAGGTAATCACTTGTATAATTGATTCCAAATCATGATTGTTGCCATATTTGTAGCTTATTACCTCTTTCTTACTCGCTTTCAAAAACTATAAATACCCTGTACTTCTTCTCTTTCAAAAAACAGGAAGACAAGGCATAACACTTGAGTTCAAACACACACTACACTAAAACTCTCTCTCTTCTCTGCTACTACTATATTGCTGCCTTACCTAGCTGGCTGAAAGCCAAGGCTAGGCTGTGGGGAAACTTGCGTATTTTCTGCATTTGCATTTCTTACTGGTATGTTCTAATTAAGTTTTCCGCACCAACAACCACATGCTTATTGTTCCTTGCATTCTTGTCTGCCTACTGGTTGTCTTTAACCCAGTACCATTATTTAGCATGCTGTAATTTTCCTTCTCCTATTCTGGATCTATGTATTATGACCTGTGAATCCTAAATCCCTACCCCAATGAATTTAATACTTATGGTTGGTTCGGGGCATGACAACATTGGAAATTGTTGTGCATGACCCAAACTTGATCCTCCTAGGATCATAACCTCCCTGTTTCTCTTATATGTTGCATGTTCTGGTTGATTTACAGGCATGACAACACTTCCTATTACTGCGCATGCCCAAAGTTAACCCATGCCTATGTGTATAGGCTCCTTGCAATGGATTCCCAATCCCCTGCCCCCTTTGTGTGAAGTTATTGACTCCCTAAAATGTTAATGGTTGTCTCCCATCACCCTTTCCCTCTCCTTTATTCCCTTAGCTCTTAAAACTCTATTTCTGCACTTTCACTCTCTTCTTAGACTTAAGTTCTGCCCCCCTCATATGAGCCTTGCCTTGGGACCCATGACCTCCCTCTGAACTTGGACACATGAGGGCTGGCATTTCCACACTACACTCGTCTCTATTCTGGTTATGTAACTTGGGTGTGAGCACTGCCCGGGATCCTATTGAGGCCCTTAGGGAACTCTAACATACTCAAGTCTGAGAAAGGCTTTGGATCAATGGCATTTTGAGGTGGTTTATTCCATAACTCATAGAGGAAGTCAAGAATCAGGCTTCCTCTGGTTGTAACTTTTCTTTGTACTTTTCTGATGTAATTCAGTATTCCTGGTTTGTAATAATTTGTAATGAACATTTGGGGCTGGCTAGTGAAAAAAGGTTTGGGTAATTATGCATGCTCAAGGGTAGAAAACATGCTTATAGGACTGCTTTTTCTACATGTTCAATTCGCATTTAGAAAACATGCCTATAGGACTGCTTTTAATTCTGCATATTCACATAACATTTAGCAACCATGTCTATAGGACTTACTTTAAATCCTGCTTGTTCAGCTTCACATCTAGATAACCTGCCTATAGGAATTATCTAAAGTTCTGCACGTTTGTCACTGTTTAGATATCATGTTCTTTAGGGCCCAATTGGTTATAACCCAGTAGCATGTTAAAATCCGTATAAAGTATAGAAATCATGCTTGTAGGAATTCCCGAGTAAAGAACCTGACTGTTTCCATTGTCTCCTAGATATTATGCCTATAGGGTTTGACATTATTCATTTAGATACTATGTATACAAAGGTTTAAGATCAGCAATTATGTCTATAAGGGTCTAAAATCAGTAATCCTGGATATCATGTTCATAGGAGTAAAAATCAGCGATAGTGGATACTGTCATCTGCAATTCGTCCATTCTGAGCTTTTTTTTTTGTATAATCTAATTCCCTTATTTTAACGAGGTTTAGCAAGCATGC
>NW_017684983.1:0-7128 GCF_001879085.1 Nicotiana attenuata | reverse complement strand
GTTAGTTGCTTGTGTAACAAGTCAGAAATAATGGGGTAAACACTGAAATTAGAATAGGGACTAAGGGGGTAAAAGGAAAATCTGAAATTGGACCCTAAGTTCATCTATAAAATAGGCACTCATTTGCCTTGAGAAAAAGTTTTTTGGGGGCAGTCCTCTAAACCCCTTCCAAAAGGCATAAAACAGAGTTTCTAAAAATCATAAAATTCCTTCAAAACAATACTGATCTCAGCATTGGGATCAGAAATAAGCTGGTTTTCGAGTATACTGTTCTATATGTGAAAGTAGCTGCCAAGAGAGTTGTTGAGGTCTATTTGAATTGCTGCAAACTGAGTCTGAGTAATCGATTTGGCTTTGGACTGCACTGGTGCTTGAAATTGTTGGTGTTTTGGTTCATTGCTGGAGTTTCAAACATGTTCCTGAACTTGCTGTGTTGATTGAGTTATTACTGGATTTCAACTTCTTCCTGGGCTGCTGTTGCAAACTGTCACTGCTACTGATCTTTTCCTTTTTCTTATTTGCAATTACCAGGTACACATTTGAACCCGTTCTGCTGTAACTTTAAGCTTGAAATGGAATGCAAATATTCACCTGTTTGATCTTGAATTATGCTGCCTGGACTATGGTGTATTGATAGTTAAATAGGCATTAGATTTAAGTGCACAGCATAGTGTCAATTCAATTTTGTACGTGTGTAAACCCTGGACTGTATAAGTAGACTGTTTGGCTGAATTGTTTGGGACTATTTTAAATTTGTGGCCAGTCGAACTAGCTCAGTGTACTCCTATGAGCATGTGAATTCTGCAGTTATTAGTTTTAGTTTGGTTTAGCTTGTGCTGCTAGTGTAGTGTAGCTTGAATTCATGTAATGACTGTTTATTAAACTTGAAGCCAGAGCTGAAATCAGAATGGGGGCCATGTCAGTGTTTAACGTTAGTGTGGGCCCTAATAAGTTGAATTCGAAATTAGGCGTTTTTTCATGTGTACTGTATCCCTGGGTTATGACCTCAACATAAGTGTAATTTGGCTCCGTCAATTTGTGGAATTCCATGGGTATCTGTAGTAGTTAGATAGCCTAAACACGTTGAATATAAAACTGGATTCCAGCCACACCATTGTGAAATAATTGTAATCGCAGTAAGTTTAAATCGTAATTCTGTTTGGTACAAGTGTTGCCGGTAAACTCAAGGCTCAACAGCCTTGTTTTGTTGCTTTGGGCCTTAGTGATTTAAGCGAGTGGCCCAGGCTCAGATCAGATTTCAATGTTCGTTTGGGCCTGGGCCAAAGTCTGTAATTGGCCAAATTTTGGTGTAGACTTGGGTACAATTCTCCTCTGTCGGGCTATCTCGGAGCCCTGTGGTTGGCCTTATTGCAGAATTATCATTTGGTGTGCTTTGATCCAATAATAAATTAATTAGGACCTTTTCTTTTATTATTAACGAATCGAATAGAAAATTGTAGTTACTTTAGGTTTACCCTTTTAAATAATAAAACGGGACGGGCCTCGCCAGATACAATGTAAAATTGCGGGGCCCTCGATAAATGTTTATACTAAAATACCTAGACTTCGGGATGGGTTGTTAGTGAATTCCACAGCCTTCCCCAAAGATAATAACGCAATAGTCTCTTTAGGCACACGATTTTAATAAAATTACCTTCCTAAATTCGGGTGCACATTTATGTGACCCAAATCCAAATCTCAACGAAGTTGAAATGTGTTAACACTCACGGGTGCACTGGTGCGACGTGGTTTGAGGCGCATTTTCACGACGTTGCAACTCTCTAAATTAATAAGAATAAAAGCGTTCAAAGTTAAAGGCACATAGATTAAAACATGTACTAAAATCAAACAAGTAAGCCAAATATGACAGTTGAGCGACCGTGCTAGAACCACGGAACCCGGGAATGCCTAACACCTTCTCCCGGGTTAACAGAATTCCTTACTTAGATTTCTGGTTCGATGACTGTTAACAGAGTCATAATTTCCTCGGATCGGGATTCAACAGGTGACTTGGGACACCATTAATCTCCCAAGTGGCGACTCTGAATATTAATAATAAATCCCGTTCCGATTGTCACTTCAAGTTGGAAATAACTCCCTTTATTATACCCTTGCGGGTGTAGTAGATAAAAAGGAGGTGTGACATAAGGTTGAGCCACAACCCTAGATAATGGGTCTAGTTACTCATAATAATGGAAGAAAACATGTAATTAGATGAAGAATAACCCATATAATATGTTTATAAGCTAATAATTGAAGATTCAATGATAGACCAACTATGAAACTACTCAAATTAGTCAAAAACCGCCGTTCACGTGTGTGAGCACGTGATTTATGCCCTATGTGAAATACTCCTACAAATTAAAGAAATAGATTTTTTTCCAATTTTTTGCAATTTTATAGGATTTTTGTAGGAATTTTTGTTAAATTGTTTGCATTTCTGTGCGTGTTTACTTTTATTAAAATGATGAAAAATACCAAAAAATGTCATGCATTGCATTTAGATTTTGTGTTCACATTTTAGGATTAATTAATTTATTAGTTGCTTTATTAAAAATGAAAATCACAAAAATAGCTCACTTTTACATTCTTAGCTTTTAAGTTTTGGATTATTAATTTTTCTCTTTTAATTTAGGATCAACTAATTCTTATAAATTTTATAGTTAGATAATTAGCTTAATTTTTCAATTTGAATTAATCTAGGAATTTAATTTAGATCTTTTTTAATTAATTAAAGAAAGAAAAGAAAACAAAAAGAGAAAGGGAATTGAAAAAGCTTGGTCTTAAATTCAGTTTGGGCCAAATTGAGGTTGAGCCCAAATAGAAACCCAAATCGCCCCTACCCAGCCTAAACCCTCCCCTCTTACTCGACCCATTCTCCAAATACATAACACAAAGAAGAAAAAACCTAACCCTAGTTATGAAAGAACCAAACGACGCCTTCTCTCAGTTCTCCCTCTTCAGCCGCATCAAATCGACCAACTCGTCTGAGTTTCAGACGAGTTCTTCACCAAAACTCACCTCACGCACCCCCCATCCCACCACGTCATCATATTGTAACGGTTTCTGACAGATGCCCACCTCCCTTCTCACGTGTTGGAAGCCTCTAGAAGGCATATGCTGGATGAATGGGGACCGTGGGATCGATTTCGATTGATCCCAACCCTTCATTCATCAAGTGTTTGCCTGATAACTAGAGGAATTTTGGTTTCTTTTGGGGGGACAGATTTTCGGAGGTTTTTTTTTTCAGAGGGTTTTTTGGAGAGGAAATTTAGAGAGGAAAGTTCTTTTCCCGTTTTCTTTATTTCAAGATCAGAAAATACAAAAAGAAAAATAGTCTGTTTCTTCTGGTTCAATTTCAGAATTTTTGGGTGTTGAAATGGAGTTTGTTTGAGGCGTTTGAGGTTTCATCGCAGTGGTCGTTCGTCAGTCGAGTTTGTTGGCTCGAGTTCCTGTGACAATTTTGTTGCTATTGTATTATCGTCGGATTTTCATCTTGGTGAATTTGTCGTGGAAATTTTCTTTACATATTAAAGAAGAAGCATTTAACAGGTTCATTTCTTGATTCTTGCTCATTTTATTTGGTGTGATTACAGTATGATGAAGCCATAGGGAATTTATCTCTAGACTAATAGTTTTGTTCTGATCATTTGATATATGTTTGTTGTTCGAAATGTTAAAGCGTGAATAGTTGGAAAATGAAGCGTTCAGATTACACTTTAGTTTCCGCGTTGAATCGACTCGTCTCTGGCTTATTAATACCTTGACCCGTTCCTCTTCGCTAGTATCTGCTTGACGTTTGCACCAAGTTGCTTCCTTGTTTCATGTCGAAATGCATTCTGATCTTCACGTTGTAAGAATTATGAATCTGCTGCATTCAGGAATCAGCTTCCTTGGAGTATTTTGTTTGCTTTCCAGAGGTTGTACTTGAAATACGTTACTTAATCATAAACTCAGTCCTGGTAATTCTTCTTGTGTTCTTAGGATAGTAGTAGTGTTTGGGTTGAAACTTAGTGATCCATGCAGTGTGTGAATCATCGTGCTATCATGTTCTATTTGTTTTTAAAATCTGGCACTAATTTTCATTGGTTTATGTCTTATTGAGTTAGACCCATGTTAGTTTGTCTTGGTTTCTTCATGTTAAATGATTCATTCTTATTAGATCTTGGTTTAAAATGGTGTTTAAGCAAAATTGTTTCGCTGATTGTATATGTTCAGATTTGCTCTATTTTCCTTTTCTTGTTCGAAAAATTTGTCTGCATTGTTACAGCTATAAGAACTATGTTCTTTCGAGCTGCAGAAAACAGCTGATTTGAGCGATAAATTGTGCTGAAATATGCAGTATTTTGGGATATTTGTCAGGATTGTTAAGCTTTTTAAAATTTACTCTGTCTTGCACTGTTTAAGAAGCAAATCTGCATAGTTTTTAAGTGCAAATTCTGCACTTTTGGCTCACGTTGGTTTTTGATTTGCTGGGTAGTCTATATGTCTAACTAAGGTTTGTTTGATTTGGCGATTGTTGATCAGACCGGACAAGCTGGTGCATTCATGTGCAGTTTTCAGAAAGTTCCGTTTGTCTTCCTCTCTTAGAAATGAGTTTGTGATGGACGATTTGATATTTTTTCTGCTAGGGGTTCGGTTATCGTCACCTTAATTTGGATTAATCAATGTTTTAAGCATGTCGACACCCTAGCAGTTTCTTTCTCTATTTAAAGTCAGCATATTTGTACATAGCTTTATTTGAAAGTGATGTTTTCCAATTATATGTTTCAAAGTTGGCACTTCTGATGAGTCCCTTAAAGGTTCCTTTGGTTCAAAAGACATTGTTTAAATTATAGTCATTAGTAGGCTTAAACGCCATGATCTGAGGCTATTTAGGAGCTGCGATATCAATGTTCTCATCTGCAAATGTGGAGTTGTTTTTGGTATCTGTAGAGTTTGTAATTGGGTTCTTTATTGACCATTGCTGTCCGTATTACAATTTTTTTTTTTGTCATGAACTTTTGAACTTGATTTCTAAGCTTGGACATCTGTTTGTGAATATGAGAAAATGATATAATATGTTAGTATATACTGGGAGAAAATCCAGAACTATTTCAAGCCCTGTTCTAATTACCTATGGATTTGGAGGTCTCTAATCATCTTTGGATCCCCCATTTATTCCTTTTAATTGTTATTTGTGTTTTCTTTCTAGTTTATATGTTTGAAATGCTTATTTTATTTGATTCCTCTTTAAATGAATGTTGGGGCCATTGAAGCGAGGAGGCTAAAGCTCATTAGCAATTAATTTATTCACCTCCTTTAGGGATTGGGTTTGGTCAGATATATGAAATAGAAGCTTAAGAGGGAATGAGCTTGAAACTTAATAAAAGTACTCCATAATCCCGGGCCCTTTGCTCACAATCATCGAATTAGGAATTACACATCTTATGAATATTCGTAGTTTGCTTTAGGCGCGTTAATTAAATAAATTGTCATAGCTACGGGTACGGTTCCCGTGACGTAGTTGTGACTTGTAATTTTCAAATCTGGGTGCACATTTCATGTGACCCGACTTCACTTTCCAATATGT
This sequence comes from Nicotiana attenuata, assembly GCF_001879085.1. NCBI lineage: Eukaryota > Viridiplantae > Streptophyta > Magnoliopsida > Solanales > Solanaceae > Nicotiana > Nicotiana attenuata. The sequence continues at coordinate 1,556 of NW_017684983.1, read as the reverse complement.
TTAATAAATAAATATGTCGTGAACCGCGGGTGCATTTCATGTAGCGTGGTTTACGATGTGTTTTCAAAAACCAAACAAGTGTATGGCGATCATGAATTTTCCTAAAAAGAATAAAAAATGGCTAGAAAGTNAAATTTTTGCAAATTTATTTAGTATTTTTAAAGCTAAATTGCATATAATTGCATATTAGCCTCTTTTAAGATTTAACTGCATTTATGTTCGTAAAATTAGGTCTGGTATTTTTAAATAATTAATTATGTATTATAAATCATTTTTAGTACCATCAATTTATTTCCAGAAATTATTTTATTATTTTTTATAAATCAAATAGGAAAATTGGCTATTTAAATGTTAGCCCCATTTTATTTCGATTATAGCCTAAATTGGACCACAATTTGAATCCCAATTACCCTGGCCCAATTCCTATTAAACCCCGACCCAATTCCGATTTAACCCAACCCAAACCCATCTTCATAACCCGCCCATTTACCCGTTCAATCCAAGCCGTTGATCACTCAGATCAACGGCCAAAAATTGCCCTTACCTAAATTAATTTCCAACTACCCCCCAAACCCTTTCATTTGTTACCCTACACCGCCTCTGCATTCCCCTCCTTTCCCAAATCCTCTCTACAACAACATCAAATCCTAGCCACCGCCCCTTAATCTACCCTAATTTATGGCTTTCCATGGTCGCCTAAGACCTGTATCAGCCTCCTATGATTTCTATGTGTTTGTTGCTGTGGTCTCATGACCAGATTCTGAAGGGGCTTGGTCCAGTCTTTGCTCGATGACCTTTCTCCGGTCATCTCTGACCTTTCTCCGGCCAGCCATGGCCACTCGAGTCAGATCCTTGACTTTTCCGGCTAGATCGGTATCTTTTAAAGCCTTTCTTACTTTCTCTAGGTTCTTTGAAACCCTAGCTCTAAGAGCCGTTCGATTTTTCTTTCAGATCGATCTTAGATCTGTGCTTATTACAAACTTTTTAAGTGTTTCTGGAAGGTTCTTCGATTTTCCTTTCAAAATGACTCTCCATTTTTAACGATTAGGGTTTCCTAAACTCTTCTCCGATTTTTAGTGTGTTTTTATGATTTTACTATGTTTGTCTATGTTTGCTGCTACCTGGTTCATCATGCTAAAAGCCCTAAGTGTTCTACTCTACCTGGGCTTCTGAAATTCTTTTGGTTTATTTTATACGCATGTTTAGTTCGATTAAGCTCTTTGCGTTTGAATCTTTTTGTCTTGTTTGACTTATCTGATTCTGAGTTCTTACCATCTTTTAAATTCGACTACTGTTGAAACCCTAACTTCCTAAAAGGTTTTCCTCACTTGTTAATGTGAGACCTTTACGTGTTTCTGACTCTCTTACCTGTTAGTTTGGTTCTCTGCATTTTTGATTCTATGTGACTACTTTGACCTACTCGATTGCTGAGCTTCGAATGGTTTTCTTTTACTGCTGAATCCTAGCTTACCCCTACTGCTACTGTATGTTTGTGTTGCTTCTTTGTTAATATGATTGACCCTGCACGCCTAGTATGTCTGTCCCTCCCTTGCTAT
>NW_017684982.1:5263-7128 GCF_001879085.1 Nicotiana attenuata | reverse complement strand
TAGCAAAGCACTTAAGTCTCCAAATAAATGCACAGAACGTGGAGGTGTCTGTTTGGGTTTCAAGGAAACCCGGTGGACTTTGGACAAGGCTATCTTAATGAGTCATTATGTGGACAACATAACTGACTCGGCTAGGTTTGACCATGATGCATGTACAGTTCAACGGAGTAAGGTTTCTATCTTGAAGTGCTAGACTGGTACCCTTAAGCGGACAACTCAAGAGGGAAAGGCACGGAACTGTCGACTACACCGTTGATCGACTGGTTTTACCGCAAATATGCCTTTGCCAAATTTAGGGGGTGGCAGTATTGGAAGTGTGCAACTACTCATTATAAGCGTTGCTATAGTATTTGTTTGGCACGAGTGGAATATGATATTGAAGATGCAGTTTACAAGGATGAAACAAATTGACATGTATTTTCACGTTCATACAATAAAGTTTACAATGATTGCTCAGAAATTACAACAGTATTGATGGAAAAGCAATAAATGAAAGTAATTAAAGAAAAAGAAACAAAGAAACAAGTTAGTTTCAAATAAAGACATTAAACAAAAGCAATAAAGAAAGCAATAAAGTCACGTATAGCATGCAATGGTAAAAGCCTAAAGAAGTCCCCAGCGGAGTCGCCATGCTGTCGACGCCCCCTTTTTCCTCGCGGAATCGGGTTCACGACATTTGGGAAGACAACTCTTTTCCCACTTTGGGAATTGGGTTTTTTGAGAGTTTGGAGAGTCACCACCTAATGATTATAGTGCATTAGGACACTTTTAGAAGAATTAAAGATGCAGACCAGAGTTTTGGGTAAGGGCTTGAAATTATCTCGAAGGGAAGGTGTTAGGCACCCCTCAAGATCCACTAATGTGGTTCCCGGCCATGCTACAATTGTGACTTTAAATGTAAATGTAAATAAACAAGTACAAGAAGCACAAAAGGTTAAAAGAAGTGCTGAATTTTAAAGGAGCATTTTTTGTAAAAACGTGCAAGTAGAGGAAAAGGTCAAGTACTTAGTGCAAATAATCCGAAAGATCATGCGAGAAGCAGAAATTGAAAATGCAATAGTTTTAAAGATTCAGAAAATTTTGTTAAACTAATAAAGAAGGAGAAAGGGGTCCTAGGTTTATACATTACATGGATCATTCGCACAACACTGGTACTCAGTTGTATGCGGAGTGTTATCGTGCAATCATCATCTCCATGTCTACCCTTCCCACCCCGTTAAGGTGTTAAAGCGCGGAACGGTATCGTTTACTTATCGCATGCTACTACCCGTCCCAATCCTATTAGTCCCGGGGTATTAGGACTTCTAATCCTAAAGGGGAAGAAAGGGATGTGAGCCTTTGTGGAGTTTAAGGATAAAATTCTAGCTCGACATTCAAAACAAGTATATAGTAAAACGGGAGGACAAGCAAGCATACAAGGCTCAAATTAACCCCAGAAGTCAAACAATCATTTAGTTTAGCATGCCTTGATAAATACTGATTTGGTCTTAGATTAAATTAAGCAGCGAGCGGAATGGTTCAACACATGTATTTAAACAGAGAGTCTGCATTAGGCAACTCGGATACAGTTGTCAGGGACTGACCCAATTCATTAATTAGCCAACCTTTGTTTATGAGTTGAAATAAAAACCTAGGCGTAGGATCTATTAATTTCAGGAAAAAGATGCAAAGAGTTACCAGTAGTTTCAGAAAAGATGCAAGTTGATTTTAGAAAAAAGAATTATCAGTTTAAACAAAGAGAAAAGATGCAAACCGATTTTAGAAAAGAGTTACCAGTTGTTTCAGAAAAGATGTAGACTGATTAAAAGGTTTACGAGTTTCGGGGGAGTGCAGATTGGTTATAGGAAAAAGGTTTACCAATTTTA
>NW_017684982.1:0-751 GCF_001879085.1 Nicotiana attenuata | reverse complement strand
TTGAATGAACTTGATGAGTTTAGATTTCATGCCTACTCCAGCTCATCCTTGTATAAGGACAAGATGAAGTACCTTCACGACAAATATGCTCGGGGTATGGAGTTCAAGGTGGGTGACATGGTTCTTCTTTTCGACTCCCGGTTGAGGTTATTTCCGGGCAAGCTCAAGTCTAAGTGGAGTGGTCCTTTTGAAGTGGTATTTGTGACTCCTTTTGGTGCTCTTGATCTCAAAAACAAGAATGGTGAAGTATTCCAGGCTAGGAAGATTTCATTTGTCTTAAAACAAGATTGGAATATCTAACCCTGAACTTTCCATACACTTCAAAATTATATCAGACTATAACCATCTGGGGTAAACACTTAGTAACATAACCTAATGGGGAACTGCCATATCTTTTATCTCACTATAATAACTGCTTCTTATAGTAACTTACCAACGTGGTACTTTCTACTTCTCATTTGAGTAAATATGAACAATTTAATATCATTTCATGAAATTCAATATCGACTGCTCTTAGTTCTCATTTCAACATCATATATTCTTAGTCATATGCATGAGTTGTACGAAAACCACCTTTGGTAATAACAAACATTGCTGACTCCTAGGTATTTTTCCCTTAAGTTCTTTTCTGTCCGAAACTATAGTGATCAATTATGTGGCCCTGGCGGCCAAGTGCTTAACTTGTTACACCATGGGGGTCTGCAATCAAAACTATCATCATCCAACATGTGGATCCATTTCCAAGAATTAA
>NW_017684981.1:3980-7129 GCF_001879085.1 Nicotiana attenuata | reverse complement strand
CCTCAATCCAAACCTTTGTATCTTTAGTTCACGGATCCTTAAAACCCCATATAAATTCAATTGTTATCCGGATTCCAGGGTAAACAGTTTGGCGCCCACCGTGGGGCTAAGGATATTAGTGAGCTCTTTGATACTCTTTCTTGACGCATCACAGTACACTGGTTCTTTGCAAAAGAGTCCATCTTACATTCAAATTACCAACTCATAGAATGGCACAATCAATCAACAACGAACTTGAACAGCAGACAGGAAACAATGGAATGCCCGGGCTCGAAAACCCGATAGATGCCGATTCCCGGATGGCGCTCAACACTGATCAGGCCTCCGGATCATCGCATAGCGTCCGGGGAGAGGACGATTCGAGGGCCCAGGCAGTCGGCGAAGAGACTATCAACCTTAAAATGATTTTTGACATGCTGCAAGCCCAGCAATCGGCTATAGCTCAGCTCCAGAGCCGGGTCCAGGAGCCTGTCAGGTCCGAGGAGGCTCCCCGTGCAGCTGCAATCATCAATCCGACCCCAGTACAGCCGGAACGGGGTGGGCCGGATGCTGATTCTGCGGTTCTTAGGAGGCTAGAAGAATTGACCGAACGAATCGAAAAGGGGGAGGAAAAGATCGAGGCCAACGATAAAAAAGTAGAAACATACAACTCCAGGGTCGACCAAATACCAGGTGCACCTCCGGTCCTGAAAGGCCTTGACGCTAAAAAGTTTGTACAAAAACCGTTCCCATCCAGTGCCGCCCCAAAACCTATCCCTAAGAAATTTAGAATGCCCGATATCCCGAAGTATAATGGGACCTCGGACCCAAACGAGCATGTGACAGCATACACATGCGCGATTAAGGGAAACGACCTCGAAGATGATGAAATCGAGTCAGTTTTGTTGAAAAAGTTTGGAGAAACCTTGTCCAAGGGGGCAATGACGTGGTATCATAACTTACCGCCAAATTCCATCGATTCGTTCGCCATGTTAGCCGATGCCTTCGTGAAAGCTCACGCCGGGGCGATCAGGGTAGAAACAAGGAAATCCGACCTATTCAAGGTCCGACAGCGCATAAACGAGACACTCCGGGAATTTGTGTCTCGATTTCAAATGGAAAGGATGGATCTTCCCCCAGTCACGGATGACTGGGCAGTACAAGCCTTCACTCAAGGATTGAACGCCAACAGCTCAGCCGCATCCAGGCAATTAAAGCAAAGTCTGATCGAGTTTCCAGCAGTTACGTGGGCAGACATCCATAACCGGTACCAATCGAAGATAAGGGTAGAGGACGACCACAGCGGAGCAAGTTCGGATTCACCATCCACACATAGGAATTTCGATCGACCTCGTAGGGAAAACTACAAAGATTCGAGACCGAACAAGGAAAGATATCGGCCGTATCAGGATGATAGGAGGCCTAAATTTACGAGGAACGATGGATGGGAAAGAACTACCCAATAACTGGAATATAGGCCACTTGAAGAGATACTACTGCTAAAGGTAAGTCTTCTTTCTTCTTCGCTTCCATAAATTTTTTGAGACTTGTCCGATCCTAACCCGTGCAGGTCGATGATCGGTCGCTAAGACAAGTTCGGACATCGGAGAGACTGAAAGCACGAGCTGCACTCTTTTTTCCTTCGACCGTTTTTGTCCCAACTCGGGTTTTTCTGCAAGGTTTTTAACGAGGCAGCAAGAACATCGTGCTACTACAAAGGTATCTAAGGGTAAATCATTGTATACTAGATCACCCTCCGAAGAAGGCGAAGGTCAATAAGAATAAATGTAAGGGTCAAACGGCCAAAGCGAGCCGTGCCCAACTAGCCTGACCTAATCCGCCCGGATCAGTATGATGTATTGACTATTACTGCAATAGCAAAGGCTATCTGATGCATATTCACATCATAACCTAAAGATTTTGTTCGACTCTTCGGTATGCTTTCAAGTCCGATCTCATAAGACCTCCTCGAGGCATATTCGATCTCATAAGACCTCCTCGAGGCATATTCGATCTCATAAGTCCTCCTCGAGGCATATTCGATCTCATAAGACCTTCTCGAGGCACATTCGAACATAAGACCTCCTCGAGGCATATTCGATCTCATATTCGATCTCATAAGACCTCCTCGAGGCATATTCGATCACATAAGACCTTCTCGAGGCACATTCGAACATAAGACCTCCTCGAGGCATATTCGATCTCATAAGACCTCCTCGAGGCATATTCGATCTCATAAGACCTCCTCGAGGCATATTCGATCTCATAAGTCCTCCTCGAGGCATATTCGATCTCATAAGACCTCCTCGAGGCACATTCGAACATAAGACCTCCTCGAGGCATATTCGATCTCATATTCGATCTCATAAGACCTCCTCGAGGCATATTCGATCTCATAAGTCCTCCTCGAGGCATATTCGATCACATAAGACCTCCTTTAGGCACATAAGACCTCATTGAGGCATACTCGGACTCACAAGACCTCAATGAGGCAACACTTAAACTATAAGACCTCAAGAAGGCAAGTCCAAGCTCATAAGACCTTAATAAGGCGACACATAAAACTGTAAGACCTCAGAGGTGAGTTCGAAATTCGTAAGGCCTCGATAAGGCATTATTTCAACCATAAGTCCTCGAGAAGGCGGGTCCAAATTCATAAAATCTCAAAAGAGGTAATACCGGCCTCATCATCGACTTCACTAATGGCGAAGTATACTCGAATTTGTAAGACCTTAAGAAAAAGGCGTAAAATCGATACAAAACCTAAAGGTCAAATTGTGCCCGAATTCGAATCCACTCACTCGGGGACTATCTTGTAAAAACCTAAGGTTTGAATCTTTCCCGAGTTCGAATACACTCACTCGGGGACTGTCTTGTAAAACCCTGAGGTTTGGATTTCTGCCCGAGTTCGATTCCACTCACTCGGGGACTATCTTGTAAAAACCTAAGGTTTGGATTTTCTGCCCGAGTTCGATTCCACTCACTCGGGGACTATCTTGTGAAAATCTAAGGTTTGAATTTTGCACGAGTTCGAATACACTCACTCCGGGACTAAGGTTTGAACTACACCCGAGCTCGACCAAACTCACTCGGGGACTGCTTCGAAAAAACCTAAGGGTTAGACTTCACCCGGGCTCGAATAAACTCGTTCGAGGACTATATTGAAAAAC
>NW_017684981.1:0-837 GCF_001879085.1 Nicotiana attenuata | reverse complement strand
ATCGAGGCCAACAATAAAAAAGTAGAAACATACAACTCCAGGGTCGACCAAATACCAGGTGCACCTCCGGTCCTGAAGGGCCTTGACGCTAAAAAGTTTGTACAAAAACCGTTCCCATCCAGTGCCGCCCCAAAACCTATCCCTAAGAAATTTAGAATGCCCGATATCCCGAAGTATAATGGGACCTCGGACCCAAACGAGCATGTGACAGCATACACATGCGCGATTAAGGGAAACGACCTCGAAGATGATGAAATCGAGTCAGTTTTGTTGAAAAAGTTTGGAGAAACCTTGTCCAAGGGGGCAATGACGTGGTATCATAACTTACCGCCAAATTCCATCGATTCGTTCGCCATGTTAGCCGATGCCTTCGTGAAAGCTCACGCCGGGGCGATCAGGGTAGAAACAAGGAAATCCGACCTATTCAAGGTCCGACAGCGCATAAACGAGACACTCCGGGAATTTGTGTCTCGATTTCAAATGGAGAGGATGGATCTTCCCCCAGTCACGGATGACTGGGCAGTACAAGCCTTCACTCAAGGATTGAACGCTAACAGCTCAGCCGCATCCAGGCAATTAAAGCAAAGTCTGATCGAGTTTCCAGCAGTTACGTGGGCAGACGTCCATAACCGGTACCAATCGAAGATAAGGGTAGAGGACGACCACAGCGGAGCGAGTTCGGATTCACCATCCACGCATAGGAATTTCGATCGACCTCGTAGGGAAAACTCAAAGATTCGAGACCGAACAAGGAAAGATATCGGCCGTATCAGGATGATAGAAGGCCTAAATTTACGAGGAACGATGGATGAGAAAGAACTACCAATAACTGGAATA
>NW_017684980.1:0-7129 GCF_001879085.1 Nicotiana attenuata | reverse complement strand
TACCAAAGTAAAGATCCCATGTCGGAATAGCTTAGGGGAGTAGAAGTGAATCAGATGAAAAAAGGTAAAAGGCAAATTAGCCAAGCTAGCCAAATGCCTTAGACAAGCAACAACCCTCCATACAATGGGGCCAATTTATCCAAGACAAACATTAAAAAAACGATAGAACTCGATGATAACAGGATCAATGGGAGGTCTAAAATTCAGTGTAAAAGGATATGTATACACGAAAGAAAATCCAGTCATGTAGGATGTGATTCTTTGATTTGCATTAGGAATTATGGTGGGGAAGTCAGATTTCCAATGGCAATCTCTACGAATGACAGAGATTAAACCTTCGGTAATTTGAGAAGGATAGACATCATCACGATAAAGAGAGGACATAGAGGAAACATGATTTCTAATCGATTCCCTATCAGAATAAAAAGAAAGTTCAGAGGGGACAATTTCATCTACTAAGGGTTCACGAACTGGTTCATTGGAAACTCTGCTTTTAGAAGAAGCTTTGTGTGGAAGAGAACCCCCTGGTTCTAGAAGAAGAAGGAGGAGTGGAACTAGGTAAAGATGAAGGCAAACCTCGAATGGAGCCTAAGCTACGTAACCTACCTCCTCTCCTGCTCCTAGTTGGAGCAAGAGGAAGTTCATCTACAATAAGAACTTTACGAGGATCAGGATTTAAAGAAGACATGGCTTAACAAGGAAGAAGAGAAGAATGAATATTCAAAGTTAAGAAACTTTTATGAGAAAGACAAGACAAAGGTTATATTTATACTCAGAAGCAACTGTCAAACAAAAAAGGTAATGATGGGGGCGTCATAATGAAAATTGTGACTTCATGGTTGGTGCAACAGCAAAAAAGTCCTAAAAGACGTTGAAGGGTTGCAGACCAAATTAAAGGGCGCCACGTGTCACAAGCATTAAATGGAAGTGACATACAAAGCGTCAGTTCTAAAGAAGGTATAATGGCGGCAAAAATTGCCGCTTCAATGAGATCCACTTCCCAAATATTCAATTGTTGAACAAATGGCAAGTGGGGGGACTATCTGTATTGGGAAAATCAAGTTAAAATATTGAATTAATTATGTGATGATATACCAAGACACGTGGATCAATAAAAGAGTGACATTTGGCAAAGGATAGCTGAAGGCGCACGAGCTTTCATAGGCACGGGCAGAGATTCAAGAAAAAACAGGGAGGAACAGTTACTCGAGCCTCTTGGTATTATGAAAAGACATCAGAGAAATAAACCTGGATAGAAAAAAGTACAAATACGTATTATCCACAATTAATGAGCATCAATGATGGAAAACGTCATAAAATCTTCACGAAACAGTTACGATACCAATTATAACGTTATATTAAATGTCATTAATTGCTCATAATGGCTCTATTATGAGAGGAAAGGAAACGTATTATTGAGAGATAGTTATAAAAGGAGAGATATAACACTTGTAAAGACACACAATATTATTGGAATACACTGATTTACTTTGCTTTCTTTTTACTCAGCTATCAGTCATCTCAATTCTTCTTATTTACTTTAAATTTTATTATCAGTAACCCGAGTTCTTCTAAAAAAAATACGCTTTGACCCGAATTTTCTATTTTCTGGTTAAACATATATATAAATAATTCAAATAAATTAAAAGGACAATATGTAACTATAAGACGAACCAAATAAAATCATCTAATAAACAAAGAATTGAATTATTCGGATTCACACATCCATTAATTAAGTGAACAAAGCGAATCTATCAAGACATTACGAAAAAGATTGCAACGATTAGTACATAGTAAAATAAAGGGATCACAAGACAATCATTGAATGGGTTGTGTTTTTTTCCATTAACAGTGCATTCTTTCTATTGGCTATTTGACTCTTGACGAAATAATAGATGTACGCTCACAGATAACAAATGTTGTGGATGTATCAGACAAAGTCATGTGATCATAAATTTTTCGTAATAACAAAAAATGCATTAACTAGGTGGCCTCGCATTTCACGACTTTCTAAGTTTTTGTTTTATGTACTTCAACAGTTATCACGTGTATGTTATGTTTAATATTTTATTTTTTTTGTTTCTCATCGATGTCTGGTATCATATTGGACCCGACTAAATTCGGATTCATGTCGGAAAGTCCCACGTTGGGAGTAAAGCATTCCCTAACAAAGGCGACACCGTAGCCAGGGTTCGAACCCAAGACTTCTGATTAAGAATGAATAAGTACTTACCACTCTACCATAACCCGTATTGATTAGTGCAATCATCTTTATGAAGTTGTTAGAGAAGGTTAAATTTAGTTGTTACGGAGATGGCCTTTTGCTATATTTTACTTAATTTTCAAGATTTTTTGAAAGTATATCAATAATATTACTGACTAAAAGGAAAAGTAGATATCGTTTAAGAATATCTTTTACTGATTATGTTCGGTGAGAATAATGGGAGAACTTTATCGGACACAAAAACTACATGGAGTAATTAATATTAAAAAAGACAATATGCCAAAAATAATTTAATAGAGTACCTTTAATATATGTATCATTAAGACAACGAAGGAGAACCTTATGAACAGCAAAGAAAAAACAACAATATAATGAAGAGCAAAGATAATATATACTGCCAGAGTGTCACGACCCAAAACTCAACCTGTTGTGTTGGCGCCTATCATGTTACTAGGCAAGCCGACAACTCAAACACTTCCAACACTTTCAATACTAAAATATACTAAAATAGGTTTTAATTAAGTAAAAGATCTCATAAAAACTTATAAGAACCGCCACAACGCGATATAGAAATTTCACAAAAATTGTGGTGTCACTGAGTACATGAGCGTCTATACAAATACAAAGTCTGATACTCTATCTAAGAAAGCAGAAACTGAATCAATAAAACTGAAGGATAGGGGAGGAGAATCAAGATCTATGGACGCCATGGCAGCTACCTCGAAAATCTCTGAATGACTGAACAACTCTGAAAATCAGCAACCACCGTGCCCAGAAATACCTAGATCTGCAGACGAAGTGCAGGGTGTAGCGTGAGTATAACCAACTGAATAAGTAACAAATCTAAACTTTGGACTGAAAGTAGTGACGAGTCTCACAGGTACAGTCAATTACAGAGCTACAGTACATAAAATGTAAACATGTTTTCAGTCTAACAGTTAATGCTCAAACAGGTAAGTCATGTCAGGTACAACTGAAATAAGAAATGATACGCCTCGATATCTACATGTCAGTTATGCATATCGTATGTGATGCAACGCAATATAAGCCTCGCGTATTCACACTATCGGAATACTTAACCTGACTACCTCAAATCTCACTCATCGCACTCAATCACTCAGCACTGTACAAGGCAGTTCCAGCCCAGGGCAGATCCAGCTCAAATGCAAATAAATCCAGGGCAGATCCAACCCAATGTAAATAATCTAGGGCAGATCTTGCCCAATGCAAATAAATCTAGGGAAGATCCAGCCCAATGCAAATGAATCAATAGCATTTGCGTTCACTGTGGATGTGTAGACTCCTGAGGAGCAGATCTAGCCCAAGCGCTGTAATAACCCAAATCCTGGCATGAATCAATAAAGCTTGATGCGGCGTGCATCTCGATCATTAAATATAACTCACAACAGGCCATCGGCCTCACTCAATCATCAATCTTTCCCCGGCTCACAACACTCATGCTAAGCAGCTGTAATCAATGATATAAAAACACTAAGTTCTTAATCAAAAGTCAAAAAGTCAACTCCAAAGTCAACCCCCGGGCACACGTCTCGAAATCTGATAAAAGTTACAAAATTCGAACACCCATTCAACCACGAGTCCAACCATAACAAATTTACCAAATTCTGATGCCGAATCGTCACTCAAATCCCCAAATCCCTAGCATCAAACTCCTAAAATTCCACCTAAAAAATACACAAACTAGGTGGAAAATTCAATAGGGAAACAATATTATTGATTAAAAATGATCACAAGTGACTTACCTCAAAGAAACTCTTCAAATCCCTCTCAAAAACCGCATTAGCGCGAGCTTGAAATAACCAAAAATGATTAAAACCTTGGAGCCCTTCGAATTTAAACTCTGCCAGTGGTTTCGCACATGCGACTCACTTAGTTACATCTGCGGTATCGCAGGGGCGGGAATTTCTTCCGCTTCTGCGGTTTCCCATGAAGCCACTGCCTCCGGTTCTACGATCACACATGTGCAGGTGCGAGTCCTCATCTGCGGAACATCCTCCGCATCTGCGCTCCAAAGCTTACTCACTAAGCTTCGCTCCTGCGCCCATATGCAACATTTGCGATCACGCAGGTGCGGAAATACCCTCGCACCTGCGACCACTGCACACCTCTTTCCAGGCCACTTCTGCGCTCTCCTGCTCGCTTCTGGGAGCTCGTACTTACGATCAAAACTCCGCAGGTGCAATCGCACCAGGAGCACTACAACAGTCTTTAAATTCCAAACTTGATCCATTAACAATTCGAACTCCACCCGAGGCCCTTGGGACCTCAACCAAATATTCCAATAAGTCTTAAAATACGATACAAACTTAGTCGAGCCCTCAAATCACATCAAATAGCATCAAAAACACGAATCACATCTCAATTCAAGCCTAATGAAAACTAGGAAATTCCAACTTCTACAATCGATGCCGAACTCTATCAAATCATGTTCGATTGACTTTAAATTTTGCACACAAGTCATAAATAACACAACGGACCTATTCCAACTCCCAAAACCAAAATCTAAGCCTGGTAACCATAAAGTCAACTCTCGGTCAAACTTCTCAATTTTAAAAACTTCTAATTTTCCAACTTTCGCCATTTCAAGCCTAAATAAACTACGGACCTCCAAATCACTATCCGGACACACTCTTAAGTCTAAATCACCCAACGGAGCTATCGGAACCATCACAACTTTACTCCGGAGTCATTTACACATTAGTCAACATCCGAACCTTTTCAACTTAAGCTTCGAACCTTGAGACTAAGTGTCTCATCTCATTCCAAAACATCCCCGGAACCGTATCAACTACCCCAGCAAGTCACATAACAACAATTAAGTATAAAATGAGCAGTAAATGGGAGAACGGGGCTGCAACACTCAAAACGACTGGCCGGCTTATTACACAGAGATTTATTATTAGAAACAACGCATGCATTGAACGGTACAGTTGAATTTATAACATGATTTATAAATATTTAAATTAAATTGATCCGATAAAATAAAATAATAACAAAATGCAAACAGAGTATATAAGGATAATTGATGAAGAGACCAGCCTGAGCTTTAGAATATTTCCACGGGGATTGATAATAACTGAAAAATCTCAAACACACTTGTATAAAACTTAAAAGAATGAGAGAAAGAATATTAGTCTTTTGCTATTAGTATTTTTTGATGTCTTGTAATAGAATGAAAGCCTCTATTTATTCTAGAGCTATGGGGTGTATGATAACAAATTATGCCCCCTTAATTACCAATATAATATTAATGCTATTATAAAAGGTAATTAAAAGGTGATAAAAAATAATAAAGGATAATAAAGCCTAATAAAGGCCAGAGGAATCTTGGGATCTCTGTAACGTTTCTATAATGGTCATATCTTGAATTATCTCTTATCCAGCCACGGGTTTGTATTCGGTGAAACAATGCAGGTTGAGTCATTGCTGACTTGTCATCCTTGCCACGCGTCGCTTCTTAATTTACCCAACTCTTGAGATCGATTTTTATCGTATACAGCTTTCTGCTTTAATATAGTGCTAGTCTATATCTCTTTGCGTTGCATGGATATCTGAAATCAAATATTACAATACACGCACCACAATATTAAATTGTCAACTGCAAAAATATGTTAAACAACAACAACAACAACCCAGTATAATCCCACAAGTGGGGTCTGGGGAGGGTAATATGTACGCGGACCTTACCCCTACCACGAGGGGCAGAGAGGCTGTTTCCAGGAGACCCTCGGCTCAAGAAAGCAACGAGAGACGATATATTAGTACTATCAATAGCTCATAATAAAATAACATAAAATACATAACATAACATAAATAACAAAATAACAGCAATATAAGAAATATAGAAAATACGAAAAAGATGGAAGGTATACTAATATCCAATAGATAAAGCCCTACATCAGTAGTTGATCAGTAGCATCCTAAGACTAACTCCTAACATGCTAGTCTCACTCTAGTGCGCTGTAGAATTATCCACAAATTTTCCCTAACCTACAACCTTAATGCTCGACCTCCACAGTTCCCTGTCAAGGGCCATGTCCTCAGTAATCCTAAGTCACGCCATGTACTGCCTGATCACCTCTCCCCAATACTTCTTAGGTCTCCCTCTACCTCTCCTCGTGCCCACCACAGCCAGTCGCTCACACCTTCTCACCGGTGCATCAGTGCTCCTCCTCTGAATGTGCCCGAACCATCTGAGTCTTGCTTCCCGCATCTTGTCCTCTATGGGGGCCACGCCCACCTTCTCTCGAATATCTTCATTCTTAATCTTATCCATCCTTGTATGCCCGCACATCCACCTCAACATCCTCATCTCTGCTACTTTCATCTTCTGGATGTGTGAGTTCTTAACCGGCCAACACTCGGTCCTATACAACATGGCAGGCCTAACTAGTGCTCTATAAAACTTACCTTTTAGTAACGGTGGCACTTTCTTGTCACACAGGACTCCCGTCGCTAACCTCCACTTCATCCACCCCACCCCTATACGGTGTGTGACATCTTTGTCGATCTCCCCGATCCCCTGAATAACTGACCCAAGGTACTTTGAAACTACCCCTCTTAGGGATGACTTGAGAGTCAAGCCTCACTTCCACTCCCACTTCCGTCGGCTCGGCCCCATATTTGCACTCGAGGTATTCCGTCTTCGTCCTGCTCAACCTGAAATCTTTAGACTCAAGGGCATGTCTCCAAACCTCTAGCCTCTCGTTGACGCCGCGTCGTGTCTCGTCAATTAGGACTATGTCATCAGCAAATAGCATGCACCATGGCACCTCCCCTTGAATATGATTCGTTATGGCATCCATCACCAGGGCAAATAGGAAAGGGCTGAACGCAAACCCTTGGTGCAACCCCGTAACAACTGGGAAATGCTCGGAGTCGCCT
>NW_017684979.1:0-7131 GCF_001879085.1 Nicotiana attenuata | reverse complement strand
AAAAAAAAAAAAGAAAAAGATTACTTTTTCAATGGTTATGTTGGAATTTGCTAAAAACACATAAACACACGTAGACGAGACAATACACAAATTTTAAAAGATTGGAGGTAATTGGACTTATTTGGAGTCAAAATTCATAGTTAAAATCAAATTTAAAAATTTCTCTACGACGCATATCTAACGTGTATCTCACACACATCTATACATGGATGTATAAGAGATACACAAGAAATACATATGGGACATACACATGATATACATGGGTGATACACTTTGCATCTTATTCCATGTTCATCTCCTACTTCGAACTTAGCTCAAATTTCAATTGATACTCTCTCAAATTTCTACCACATCATTCCAAAATTGTGATTTAATCTCCTTGAGATGTACCCGATATATTTCAACAATACACGCTCAAAACAAATTTCAGTTTCAGAAATTGAACAATGAGAATACTATTCTTTATCTTCTGTCAGGAAACATATGATAAATCTTTTTGCTTTTTGTTTTTTCATTTTTACTTTCTTGTAACTATGGTATCTACGATTTATTATTCAGTTTAGTTCTAGATTAGTTGCAAGTTTTTGGATTTGGAAAACTCCATTTTGTATTTATAATTTGACTGGTCATTGATGTAGAATGTCATGTCACAAAAACTATATATTGGATTGAGCAACGAAATGATCAATCTTTATTTATATGCATATTGCATATGGTTTACATTTGCTTTTTTTTTTTTTTACTAGATAGACTAAAGAGAGGGACACGCATATAAATATTTAATTGGGCTAACATTAGTATAAATTTGTAAATAATTAATTAATGTTAATAGTATTTGTGAATTAACTAATATTGGTGGTACTTTTGCTCTAAAGGGCCAAATCGAGTAGAAATGGTGTGGGATAGCCACTTTTTAACATGGTATTTAATTTTTATCCACTATTTTTAACAACTCTATTAAAATTAGGCGAAATACATAAACGGCCCCTCTAAGTTGTCCACAACGACCAGACAAACACCTCAACTAAACCCTTTACCATTTAGACACTTCAAGTGTCCATTAACCAGATCAAATAAACATATATTTCTGATGTGGTTTGCGTGTGTTTGCTAACAGAATTTTAAGCGCGTGAATCATTTTTTCAACCTAATTTTTTTTTTTTTTTGAAAAAACCTAAGAATTGGGTGTATCTTAGCCTCTCTTCTTGGCTTGACTAACCCATGTCAACCTCACCGTGAAACCACCATTAAAACCAGCCACAAAAACTCCAACCAAGCCACCGAAAATCACCAGAAACTTTCCGATTTTAACTGCGACAGATTAATTATTGACTGAATAAAGTTTTGTGATGATGGGCAAACTAGAGAAGGGTTAATGTTCTTATTGTTTGCCCCTTCTTGGATGTGCACTTTCCTATGTCGTCTTCCTTTTCTCCCATGTCATTTTGTTCAATTCATCTCTCCATAAATAAACAAAGAATCCAGTAATAATCAACAACAAATAGTAGCAGTAAGAAAGACTCAACATCGGCCATGACTACTGCCGCCCATAAATGTCGTCGGCTCCGGCAATATATAACAAAATAATTTCACATATTAGAGAATTAAAGCATCAAAGTAGCAGCAAAAAAATAGCTACAACAGCTGATCCGGCGACGGCAACTCTGGTCAAGGAAGCAGAGTTGGGAGATGAGGTAGGAGAACCGCTGGGAGAGGCACTGATGGATGGTGGAGGAGCACCACCGGAAGGAGATGAAGCCGGAGTATCGACGGTTGGTGGAGCTGGAGGAGATGCCAATGGAGATTCAGATGGAGAAGAAGCGGTAGTAGGAGCATGAGCAGGAGAAGAGATAGGTGTTACTGCAGATAGAGGAGTCGCCACCGGAGGTGACGATGCTACAGGTGGTGGAGAACTCTTCGGAGAAGCTGCCGGAGTTTTTTATTTCTTAAATGCATTTTTATTTTTTGTTTATTGTATGTGTCAAATTTCTATTTACAAATTACACGTGTCGTTCATTAATTGGCTCATTTGACACGTCATTAGCGAGTGTAATTCACGTATATGATCTGTTGCACTTGAGTATTTATTTCATCTGGTTAATGGACACTTGAAGTGTCTAAATGGTAAAGGGTTTAGTTGAGGTGTTTCTCCGATCGTTGTGGACAACTTAGAGGGGCCGTTTATGTATTTCGCCTTAAAATTAATGCGAAAAGATGTTTCTACCCTTTCTTCATGAGTGCTGTGTAAATATTAAGGACATGGTGTCCTTAACATTTACACTGCACTCATGAAGTTAAGGACGCCACGTCCTAATTAACATTTGCACTACACATATGAAGTTAACGACATGATGTCCTAAAGTTTAACAACAGAAGGTGCAAATGCAGGACACTTTTGTCCTTAATATTTACACAGCATTCATGAAGTTAAGGACACCATGTCCTTAATATTTACACAACGTGCATAAAGTTAAGGACACTATGTACTTAACATTTACACAATACACATGAAGTTAAGGACACCATGTCCTTAATATTTACACTGCACATATAAAGTTAATGACATGAGGTCCTAAAGTTTAACAACAGAAGGTGCAAATACAAGTTAAGGACATTATGTCCTTAACATTTACACTGCACACATAAAGTTAAGGACGCCATGTCCTTAACGTTTACACTGCACATATGAAATGAAGGACACGATGTCCTAAAGTTTAACAACGGAAGGTGCAAATACATGGCACGTTGTCCTTAATATTTACACAACATTTATGAAGTTAAGGATACCATGTCCTTAATATTTACTCAGCACCCATGTCTAGCACAGGGATATTTTCGTCCGGCAGATAAAAATTTATTAAGCACTAGCTAAAGAGTAAATACATTTTAAACAGTGGCTAAAAAGTAAAGACAACTCTAATTAGTTGTTAACTGTGCACTTCAGCAGTTTTGTCTTTGAAGAATCACCCTTTGTTAACCCTTTGTGCTGGTTTTCGAAGCATCCTAAGCCCAATCTAAATATATGTTAGACTAACGAAGTTGGGGGTT
This sequence comes from Nicotiana attenuata, assembly GCF_001879085.1. Taxonomy (NCBI): domain Eukaryota; kingdom Viridiplantae; phylum Streptophyta; class Magnoliopsida; order Solanales; family Solanaceae; genus Nicotiana; species Nicotiana attenuata. The sequence continues at coordinate 4,083 of NW_017684979.1, read as the reverse complement.
AAAATATCATGGTATAGCCAGTTTTCACACTGGTCAATGAAAAATAGCCAGCATTTATCAAGTCAATGAAAAATAGCCACTATTTTGCTGCAACAGGGACCGGTCCAGTATAATATACGGGAGTTCTGGTGCATTTGTGCACGAACTCCAGCATATTATGCTGGACCGGTATACTTTGCTAACTCCTGTAAAATTTGCGGGAGACTGGAGCACCAGTGCTCCAAACTCCAGTATATTATACTGGACAATTATACTTGCTGGAACTCCCGTAAAATTTGCGGGAGTTCCAGCATAGTTATCCTGGAACTCCAGTAAAATTTATGGGAGTTCAAGCATACTTATGCTGGAACTCCCATAAAATTTGCGGGCGTATTTTTCCGGATTTTGAACAGTGTTTTCGCTCAGATTTAAAGTGGCTAAATTTCGATGACTTTTGAAAATTGGCTATTTTTCAACGACCAATGGTAAATCTAGCTATTTTTGAATTTCTCCCAAGTTGGGGCCAATATAAAACAACTGCCAGAAAATGGGCGAAGTGCACAAATAGCCGAATTTCAGGCCACGATTTAAGTCGTAGCCATTTTCATAAAATTATTTAAAGTGTGATAAGTTTAGAGTAGCTTATTAATATTTGGACAAAAAAATATTTATAATATGGGTGTGAACTTTGAACTCATGTGTTCAAAGTTTGTGCTGCTGCAAGAGAACTTCATATACATGGGTCTGAAGTTTGCACTGCTACAAGCGGCTTCAAACTCAAATATCTGAAGTTAATTTGCACTGTGTTTACCTCGAAAATACGAGTAACAATTAAACTTGGTTTTGTGATTTCAAAGATACGTGATTTAGTTCAATACCAATTAATAATCAAGTAATATGAAATAGAAACGAAAGATAGAAGTGAATCAAACCAATATTAGCCAACAGTAGTGGCCTCGAGAAGGTGACCTCGAGGTGGCTTAAGGTAGTAAGAACGATTAAGTAAGAGAGTCAAAATAAGAACAATTTAAGCTAAGGAACAGTTCTGATGAACAACAGGCAAAAGTAGAGAGTATATTCTTTGCTCAATAAAAAGATGATCTTACAAATGATTGAGGCCCCCCTTATATAGTGGGGGAACCCTAAATAAGAAATATTTCTATTTACAGTAGGGAATATTCTTGGTACAACTTTCTAACCGTCTAGTACGGAATTGTACAATCATATTCCGTGATTTGCGCTATGACTTTGGGGATGTGGACGAAATCTAGCTCGTTCTAGTACAGATCCATAACGGTGCTATTTCAGGGTTGAGCACACCTGACGTCGGCGTTCCTCGAACTCCTGCTTCCGGGCACTACACTCTATCTTCAAGCTTGAGTCTGGTTCATCTGTTTCGACCTTGACCTTCTTCGGACTTGAGCCTGGGGCGGAACCTCGAGCTTCTACATCAGGGGTATATGATTTTGACTGTATACAGATAGTCCCCGTGTTTCATAGAATAAGATGATAAGAAACGATTTGCATCTCGACCTCCCCGAGCTTCTCATGTTGATGTCATTTTTGTGACGTAGGCGCTTGAAACGACCGAAAATGTCACATCGGCGCTCTTCCCCAAAACATCAAATGCGTGTCAGCGTTGGTTGGCCACTAGCGCCGCTGATCCGTCACCGCCTTTCTATAAATAGGAGGCTATTCTGCTAAACAAAGAACTGCACCTTTCACATCTTTATCTACTTTTGATCTTCTCCCTTTCTTGCTTCCTTCTTCAACCGTTTATTTCCATGGTTCAAACCTGTGAACACAAGGTCACATGAAAGCAATTTTACCAGTTATGCCAAGGTTCTCTTTTTCAAAGCTTCGATTTAAAACAACGCGAGAAGGACGTTGGATCCTTCTCGCATCAGAAAATACGCGAACTTTTCATTGTTGCTCATCTCTCTTAACTTCAACCTGGTGTAGCACTTCATTCCTTTTGCTCTCCATAGAATGAGGTGGCACTGTCGTCTACTAACTTTTGCATCCTACCCCAAAAATGTGTCCCAAGGATAAAAAATTCTTGGGTCGTTGCTTGTGCATCTTATAACCCTTTTGATTTTTCTTGTGATAGAAGGTGAATCTACATCTTCTGGTCTCTTCTTTTGCTGCTCCTTTTTTAGCGGACTATGTCCCAAAATTTCAACGGAATGCTCAATCCCTGTTGCTGGTAATATAGTTACATTCTTCGAGGGTTTTCTTCCCTAAGTCTCTTCGGGCGTACAGACATTTTTCAAAGATCAGAAGTGGTGTCCCCAGGGAGGAGGTTCCCGAAGATGGTGCTCTCGAGGACACGACCTTAAGAGTAGATTAGGTTGTTAGCCTTTGTTTCTTGTTTCTTTGTTCTTTCGAGAATACCCCTTAATAGACATCGTAGTTATATTGTGTAACCATCTCTTGTGAATATAAAAGGATCTCTTTGTCTTACTTTTTGGCTCGTGTTGAATTTTCATTCCATCTTTATCTGCGAAAAAATTCAATGGCATAACTTTGGTGACTGGCCCGAACACTGGACTCAAAACACAATATACCCTAAGGTTTTAATCGATCAATACAATACCCCTTAAGGTTTTTGTTAACCCTCGAGCCAGGCTCAAGTTGATTTGATGCGAGCTCGAGACACCGATGCTTTGAGTTCGAGCTGAGTGAAAGTAAGGTTTCGAACTTGAATTAAAGTTAGCCCTTAGGCTTTGTAAACAGTCCCCGAGTGAGAATTTTCTCACAATTGGGTAGCCCGTGGGCTCAATAGCCGAGCTAGAACTCGATCGAGCTCGAAATAGGTCGATAAAAAATGGATTAATCTTCAACGCCTCGATCCTGGCGCCAATCTCGTGACATCAGCAGCTGAAGTGACTGATGTCGACGCCCCCTTTTTCTCGCGAAATCGGGTTTACGACATTCGGGAAGACAACTCTATTCCCGTTTGGGAATTGGGTTTTTGGATTTGAAGAGTCGTCACCTAATGATTAAGTGCATTAGGACACTAAGGGTTTTTGAGTGGGAAAACTAGAGTTCGGGTAAGGGCTAGAAATTATCTCGAGGGAGAAGGTGTTAGGCACCCCTCAAGATCCACTAGTGTGGTTCCCGGCCATGCTATGTTGTGACTTTAATGTAAACAAGTATGCAAATAAATTTACACATAAGTATTGCTAACAAGCATGTTGGAACTTATAAACAAAGAAGGAAAAGGGATAATGCAGTAAAAAAATAAAGGGGAGTTTTGGGTGATTGAAAAGACAGAATCTGTTGATATTAAACAAAGTAACATAGGGCAAAGGGTCCTAGGTTTATAAACCACATGGATCATCCACACAACACCGGTAACCAATCGTACGCGTAGTGTTATCGTGTGATCATCATCTCCATGTCTACCCTTCCCACCCCGATAAGGTATTAAGCGCGAAATGGTGTCGTTACCTACAGCGTGCTATTACCCGTCCCACCTATCAGTCCTGGAGGCTTTAGGACCACTAATCCTAAAGGGAGGGAGCTTGGCTTTTCAGAGGTTCAAAAGGTTAAAATACTAAGGCGTCAGGCAAAACACATAAGACAATTATGGGAGCACAAAAGCAATTAAGGCTCAGACAAACCTCCTTTAATCACAGAAATCATGTAGTTTAGCACGTCTTACACATACTGATTAGGTCCAAATTATGCTTAACGTTAGGCAGGTTGGTTCATTACACATTTTTAGACAAGAAGTTCGCATTAGGCTCGCCTGGCTGCAACTTATCGAAGACTGGTGCAATTAATTAACTACTTACTTGTTTCCCTAAGTGATGGTATCTACTGGTTTCAGGAATAAGGAAGTGAACTGATTACTAAAAGTTGCCAGTTTTAACAGAATGGTGCGAGTTCTGTAATTAGTGCTAATCTTAAAACGAGTGATTCAGATTTGATTGATAGTTCCTATAGGCATGCTTTCTAGCATCGTTAATTTAAACACTTTTTACAGGCGTAGCAAGAGCGCAGAAATCCTATAGGCATGGTATCTGAATATTGTTAGTTTTTTAATCCTATAAATAGGTTTTCCTAGTGACCAATGCATGCGTAGAGTCTGGATTTCTG
>NW_017684978.1:3404-7133 GCF_001879085.1 Nicotiana attenuata | reverse complement strand
CGGGCACAGTAACAACAGAGTCAGCCCCTCGGGCAATATCACAGAACAATACCAGCCCCTCGGGCTACATCTCATATCACAATGGGTACCCGCACTCACTGGGGGAGTACAGACTCCTGGAGGGGCCCCTTACGGCCCAAGCGCATAATCAAGCCATCTCGTGGCATCATAAATAGGCTCTCGGCCTCCTATAAATCTCAAGCCACCTCGTGGCGTACAAATCTCAGGCCCTCGGCGTCATTATCATAATCAATGTATCACTGCTGCGGCGTACAGCCCGACCCAAATGTATCCTCACAACATAGGCCCTCGGCCTTACTCAGTCAGAATCTCATAAGCCCATCGGGCCACAGTAAAATACGAAGCTCAACTCAAATTCCTTTGAAAATATCATTTAATGAGTTTAAAACAGAATAATACAGCTGAGTCTTTAAAATAGTAAAAACATAGTATGACTGAGCACCAGTATGAAATCAATCAGTGAGGAAAATATCATTTAAAAATCCCCTAAGGGTTCAAATAGCTAGCACGAAGCCCACATATGGCATTTAGCCCAAAATATAATAATATCAAACAATTAACTATCAAATACGCAGTAAATTAATCGTACGGGATGGACTAAGTCACAATCCCCAGCGGTGCTCTACCCCACGCTCGTCATCTAGCGTGCAAGTCACCTCAACATAGCCGTACGCTGTGAAATTCCGGGGTTTCATACCCTCAGGACAGCATTTAAAATCATTACTCTCCTCAATCCGGCCCGAAATCTAGCTTTCAATGCCTTTGCCCTTTGAAACGACTTTCAAGTGCTCCAAATATACCAAGTTCAGATTTTTATCATTAAATTATGCTAAACGAATGAATTCCAATTGAAAAATATCGATTTTTAAGCCCAAAACCCGAAATCGGTCAAAACCCGACCCCCGGGCCCGCGTCCCGGAACTGGAAAAACTTTATACCAAAATGTTCTTCATCATCTCACGAGTCCGTACATATAAAGAACTCGAAAATCGGAGTTCGTTTGACCCCTCAAATCATCCCTGAAAGGTCTCATAATATCAAGCCCTAACTCCACCTTTTTCTACTGATTTTCATGAATTTACACTGATATTTTCGTTCCTTAATCACAAATAATCAAGTTTTTGGGTCCAAAATCCTTACTTCAATGAAGAACAATGATTTCCTCTCTTCAAAATCGCCTCCCAGCTCTTTTCCCATTCAAAAATGGTGTAGAAAGGGTTCAAAGTCGCGGAACAGGTCTTTAAAACATTCTGCCCAAGTATATACTCTTCGCGATCGTGGAAAATGCTTGCGATCGCGAAGCACAACTTTTCTCAGCCCAAAATTTGCCCTTCGCGATCGCGAACAATGCTTCGTGATCGCGAAGAACAAGTTCCCAGCTCTTCCGGACAACCTCCAGTGTAATGGTCATAACTTTTTGCACACAACTCCAAATGACAAATGGTTTGATGTTCTGAAAACTAGACACCAAGGGCTATAATTGCATATGTTGATCATTTCCTGAATCATTATATATTGTGAGATATAAGCTTCCAAAGTCAGCCCTGTGCATTAGAGATTTCTAAACCCTTCCCGGATAGCCTATAGTATAACCACCATAACTTTTTGTACACAACTTAAAATTCTAATTTATATTTACGAAACTAGACACAAAGGGCTACAACTTTTATTTTTAGATCAGCTCCAAATTCCTTATTGATTGTGAGATATAAGCTTCTAAAGTTGGATCAGTGCAGCAGAATATTTACTCTATGCTGTCACACCTCCTTTTTCTTACTACACCCGGGAAAGGGCGTAAAGGAGTTTTTCCAATTAAAGGACAATCGGAACGGGATTTATTATTAAGATTTCAGAGTCGCCACTTGGGAGATTAATGGTGTCCCAAGTCACTGGTTGAATCCCGAACCGAGGAAATTATGACTCTGTTAACAGTCTGCGAACCAGAAATCTGAGTAAGGAATTCTGTTAATCCGGGAGAAGGTGTTAGGCATTCCCGGGTTCCGTGGTTCTAGCACGGTCGCTCAACTGTCATATTTGGCTTATTTATCTGATTTTACAACATGTTTTAGTCTATGTGCTTTTTAACCGCTTTTATTATTATTATTTTAAAGAGAATTGCAACGTCGTGAAAATATGTCTTGAACTGCGTCACATAAATGCACCCGCAATTTTTGACACATTTTGACTTCGTTGAGATTTGTATTTGGGTCACATAAATGCGCACCCGAGTTTAGGAAGGTAATGTTATTAAAAGACGCGCTTAAAGAGGCTAACGCGCTATTATCGTTGCGGGAGGCCGTGAAATTCGCTAAACGGCACGCCCAAATTCTAAGTTTTTTTTATATAAGCATTTAATGAGGGCCCCGCAATTTATATGTTTTGTTTACCGAGGCTCATCTGGTTTTATTATTAAAAGGCAAACCTAAAGTAATCTACAATTTTCTATCATGTATTGTCTCTAAAAACAAAGGAAAGACCCTAATTAATTAGCGTTGTTACTAAACCATCATTGAAAGTATTACATCACAATATTAAATCAAAATGCTTTAATACCAACATAAGATCTCCAGCAGATTGGGCTTCGAAACAGCCCAAAGAAGGAGAATGGTTTAACCTTACAAGGGGGAAAGGGCTGTCTAACGTTGGGCTTTAAACAGATTCAGGCCCAGGTTTGTTCAAATAGAGGCTGTTATGTTTGGGCTCCTAAATGAGCCCAAATCTCAGGTTGAATTTGTATTTAATTTTACAGTTCGATTTCTTTGCTTACTTATCTACTGGTGACTTCCTAAATGTCGCTAAGGCTGAAAACAAATGGGAAACATGAATGGGATTTAGCAACAAAACAAAACAAATAGTTCATGAACGTGAATCTACTACACTAAACGGCTTGATTACATTAACATGAACAGGTTGATAGCCTAGATTCGCACTTTATCCGCATTTAACTGTCAGGCAGCTAATTAATTCAAATCAGTCATTGAAGATGCATGTCTAATCTGAGTAAACCACTGATGTTAACTACCCATGAGCTTAAAGACGCTGAACTCAAAATCAATTACAGATCCAAATTATTTCTGATTTTTTTTAAATTTTAACAAAACAATGTTAAACTAAGGCAAGTACTAGCTATACTAGAGCTACGCTGGATAATCACGAGTTCAGATAGTCCAAAACAGTCCAGTACAAATCCAAACAGCTCAAATCAGTAGACACAGTTCTAAGTGAGCAGTTCCTAGTTAAATACAATTCAAACAAACTAGAACTAGACAATTACACATTGATGGACTAACTATAACTACAGGCATTCACATGAGCATAGATCTGAAATAATACTTCATTTTATTCCAAATTGTGATTACACCAGTGTGAATTCAACGCGTGTACCTAGATTTGAAATAGAACAAGAAGAATGAGAGTCAGCAGCAGCAGATTGATGATCAACAACAGCTCAGAAAACCGAATGAAATAGCCCAGAATTGTTTTCAGAGAAGAGTAGCACCAATAGTAAGCCAAAATACACTTGCAGACACCCAAACAGACTCAAAACTAATCTCAGGACAACTTCTGAAACCAACAGTCACAAAACCAGCCTAAAATAGCCTCAATTGGACCCAAACCCACTCGAGAAACACCCAGGCACCACCAGAATGTATCAGCAAACAGACTATTAGGTGAAATGATGCAATTCAAAAGTTAAGATTCAAAATT
>NW_017684978.1:0-1013 GCF_001879085.1 Nicotiana attenuata | reverse complement strand
GAAGAGTTTTCGTGCAAAGATAAGTGAGCAGAAACGAGCGATTTTTCCCGTTCGAATATTCCGTGTGAAGCATTTTTTGAAAAGTTTGAACCGCACCCTAGCTTCGGAGGTTGCCTACATATCCTCGGCTGAAAAGGAATCAGGTCAGTGTAGTTCGGGAAGGTTTGGTAGCTGGGACTACCAGGAGCTGTGATTTCACTGCTGTTGCTGCTGCTACTGCTCGCTGACCTCCTTATTACACCGAGTCGAAATAAAAAGAAGCTAGCCTACGCTATGATTTATGGATTACAAAAGTCCTATCTATGTCTTCAAACTTGCTCCCGTGTTGCCTTGAACTTGTATTCTTCCGATGGAATTCTTCCATTGTAGCCTAGCATCGTGATCGGAGATGTTTTGCCATTCCTCCGAGTGATGCTTGACTGCTGAAATTTGAAATATGCGCCTCTATTCTCCAGGCGGGCCCTTGATTGCTGACGCTTGAAAAGTATTCCCTTGTTCCCAGGTGGGCTCCTGACTGCAACGCTTGAAAAGTATTCCCTCATTCTCCAGGTGGGCTCCTGACTGCAACAAAACAGACAGAGAAAATTTTCTGCCCCAGTTTGGTGGCTGGGCACATCATGTTATCAAATATTAAAAATTAAAAGCTAAAATTTGAATTGTACTTCCCTTGTTCTCCAGGTGGGCGCCTGATTGCTGAAGCTTGAAAAGTATTCCCTTGTTCTCCAGGTGGGCTCCTGACTGCAACAAAATAAACAAACAAAGTAAATTTTCTGCCCAGTTTGGTAACTGGGTACAGCATGTTATCAAATATTAAAAATTAAAAGCTAAAATTTGAATTGCACTTCCCTTGTTCTCCAAGTGGGCGCCTGACTGCTGAAGCTTGAAAAGTATTCCCTTGTTCTCCAGGTGGGCTCCTGATTGCTGAACTTTGAAAAGTATCCCCTTTTTCTCCAGGTGGCTCCTGACTGCACAAATAATAACAAGAAAATGTTCTGCCCCAGTTTGGTAACTGG
>NW_017684977.1:5438-7134 GCF_001879085.1 Nicotiana attenuata | reverse complement strand
AACCTTGCAGAACAGCTTAAGGAGCAAAATGAACACATAGAGCAAATACCTGGAGTCCGCCCGTGATCAAGGGAGTAGATATAGATAAATATTCCCAACAACCATGGAAGCCAAGTGCTGCTCCCCTCCCAATTCCAAAGAAGTTTAAGATGCCTGATATTCCAAAGTATGATGGTACATCAGATCCACGAGATCACGTTACTGCATTCACAACAGGTGTCAAGGGCAATGATTTGACTAAGCAAGAGATTGAGTCGGTCTTGGTCAAAAAATTCGGTGAAACACTCACTAAAGGGGCCTTAACATGGTATTCTTTTTTACCTGAAAATTCTATAAATTCGTTTACTGAGCTTGCAGATTTATTTATCAAAGCACACTCGGGAGCTCAAAAAGTTGAGCGAATGGAAGATATCTTCAAAATCAAGCAAGGAGACTCGGAGTTGCTTAGAGAGTTCGTAGATAGATTTCAACGGGAAAGAATAACGCTGCCACGAGTACCTGACAATTGGGCAGCCATAGCCTTTGCTAGTAATTTGAATGAGAAGAGTTCAGAAGCCACGAGGCGACTCAAAGAAAGCCTTCGAGAATTCCAAGCAATAACGTGGAATGATGTCTACAACAGATACAATACAAAGATGAGGATTGAAGAAGATATTATTTTACGACATAAAATAGAAGAAAAGGTAAGCTCAAGGCATGTGGAAAATGAAAAGAGATCCGGTAAAAATAGGTACGAGCCATACATGGGACCTGCGGGGAAAGACTCACGATCAAGGCAAGATAATCAAAGGTACGATCACAAACCTAGAAACAAAGAGTCAGGCTCCTCATCGAGGTTCGGAAATGACCGGAACACACGTGGGTCACGAGACGATGATGGAAGTCTAAAGGCAAGGTTCGGTTGTTACAACTTCAACGTAAGCACCTCTGAACTCGTGGCTGTTTTAAGAAGCATGGGAGATAAGGTACGATGGCCAAAGGAAATGCGATCAAATCCGAACACACGAAACCCTGATCATTGGTGCGAATTTCATAACGATCATGGGCATAAAACAGCAGATTGCAGGTTTCTACAAGGTGAAGTTGATCATTTGTTAAAACAGGGGTATCTTACTGAGTTGTTCAGTGAGAAAGGTAAACAAGCATACATGAAGAACAGACAGGAGCCTCCAAAACCACCTTCGCCCAAGAGAACTGTCAACGTTATAAGTGGAGGTGAAGAGATCAATGATGTATCATATAAAAAGGTTTCAAAAGTGACAATTACCCACGGGAAGCAGCCTCGACATGTACTGGAAGAAGAGAATGTTATATTCAACAACGCAGACGCCGAGGGACTCATAACAACGCATAACGATGCACTGGTAATATCTTTACTTGTACATGATACTAACGTGAAACGAGTTTTGGTTGATCCAGGTAGTTCTGTAAACATTTTTTTAATACGGGTATTGCACGAGATGCAAGCGGAGGATAAATTAATTCCAAAGGTGCATACTTTGTCGGGATTTGATAACTCTAGTGTTGTAACAAAAGGGGAGGCAATACTTATTACATTCGCAGAAGGCATAGTTAAAGATACCAAATTTCAAGTGGTAGATATGGAAATGGCTTACAATATGATTCTTGGGAGGCCATGGATTCATGACATGAAAGCTGTTCCTTCAACTTTACATCAAGTTATTAAATTCCCATC
>NW_017684977.1:0-3236 GCF_001879085.1 Nicotiana attenuata | reverse complement strand
CCCTACGTAATATATGCATAAACATGAATTGCAGGGAGGTTAGCTAAAATGGGCCATAGAGCTAAGTGAATATGAAATCACGTACCTACCTAGAACAGCAATAAAATCCCAGATATTAGCTGATTTCGTGGCTGACTTTAGCTAAGGGATGCAGTTAGAAGCAGAAAAAGAAGTACAAATACTTAATGGGGCTAATCCAAGAACATGGACCTTATTTACTGACGGTTCATCTAACGTAAAAGGCGCAGGATTAGGAATTGTTTTAGTACCACCTACGGGTGAAACTATTAGGCAAGCTATTAAATGTCATTCCATAACTAACAATGAAGCGGAGTATGAAGCTGTGATTGCAGGTCTAGAATTGGCACGAGAACTTGGAATAAATCAAGTGGTGATCAAAAGTGATTCGCAACTCTTGGTTAATCAAATGCTGGGGACTTACACAGCTAGGGAAGCAAGGATGCAACAGTACTTGGAAAAGGTACGGGAACTGATAAAGCAATTCCAAACTTGGAAGGTCACACAAATATCAAGGGATGAAAATGTTGAAGCAGATGCCTTAGCTAATCTCGCATCCGCAGCTGATGTGGCAAATGATGCAAACGCTTCAGTTATACATTTATTTCATTCAGTTCTCGAACCTGATAAGAATGAGGTAAATTTTAATAATTTAACTTGGGATTGGAGAAACGAAATTGTTGCTTTTTTACAGTATGGTACCGTCCCTGATGACAAGAAACAAGCGCATGCACTTCGAAAAAAGGCTGCTCGTTACTGTTTAAAACAGGGGAACCTTTATCGTAAAATGTTCGGTGGTCCCTTAGCAAGATGCCTCGGACCTTCTCAAACGGAGTATGTAATGAGGGAAATACATGAGGGGCATTGCGGGAATCACGCAGGTGGAAGATCACTGGTGAGAACCTTGATTAGAGCAGGGTACTACTGGCCTAAAATGGAAGCAGTAGTGTAAAGTTTCGTGGCTAAATGTGATAAATGCCAGAGGTATGGTAACAATATGCATAGGCCAGCAGAATTATTACATCCAGTCATTGCGCCGTGGCCATTTATGAAATGGGGAATGGATATAGTGGGACCATTACCTCAAGCAAAAGGACAGGTAAAGTTTCTTCTCGTACTTATCGATTATTTCACTAAATGGGTAGATGCAGGAGCATTTAAACAGGTGCGAGAAAAGGAAGTTAAAGATTTTATTTGGCGAAATATCATCTGCCGATTTGGTGTACCAAAGGAAATCGCATGCGACAATGACCCTCAATTTATCGGAGCTCAAGTCACAGAGTTTTTTGAGAGTTGGCAGATTAAAAGGATTACAGCTACACCTTATCACCTAGTGGGTAACGGGCAAGCAGAATCAACGAACAAAGTCATAATCAACAATTTGAAGAAACGATTAGAGCAGTCAAAAGGTAATTGGCCTGAAGTGTTACCCGGAGTTTTATGGGCATATCGTATGACAACAAAGATGAGCACAGGTGAAACCCCTTTCTCTTTAGTTTATGGAGCTGAAGCACTAATCCCGGTTGAAATAGGAGAACCAAGCATAAGGTTCTCACCGACACAAGAATCAAATGATGAAGAAATGCGGGTCAATTTGGATTTGTTGGAAGGCAGGAGAGAAGCTGCATTAATAAGAATGGCAGCACAAAAACAAGTGATCGAACGATATTACAACAGGAAAGCACGCCTGAGATACTTCAAAATTGGGGACTTTGTGCTTAAAAAGGTTTTTCAATCTACTAAGGCAGCCAACGCGGGTAAACTAAGTCCAACCTGGGAAGGACCCTACAGAGTTCGAGATATTGCAGGAAAATGAGCATACGAGTTGGAAACAATGGACGGGAAGGTGCTTCTTTCACATTTGAATGCAGTTCATTTGAAGAGATACTACTTCTAAGGAAAAACCCACGGTTAGGTATCACCATGTTAAATTATATTTTTTGAATTGTTAAAATTTTACTAACGATTTTAGATGATAGGCAAAACGCTAACCTGTACTAAATGATGAGTCACGACCTGTAAGGCAAAATGGAATAAACTAAAATTCCTAGCCCAGGGTTACAATTATTCTGATAGAAGTATACACGGGTTAAGCAGTCTTCATCTATAATCGCACCCCCGAGTCCCGTATGTACTTCCTTTTCAGGAAAAAGGACCAGGTGAAGGAGACTATCAAGTGCTCGAGGCTTCATACTTCAACACTCAAACACTTGGGGGACTACATAGTATATACAGTCACATGTATAAAAAAGGCAAAGAAGATTTAGAAAATCAAGCCTAGAATAATCAAGTACGGAGTGAAAGTTACGAAGTCATGGCATTCATCATAGTATTCTTTCCCATGAGAACAATGGCATTCATCATAGTATTCTTTTCCATGAGAACAATGGAGTCACCTCTCAAACTCTTCCTAATGTTCTGGAGCTAAAGGGACTATGTACTAAAACGGGTTATAAGGAAAAACCCCGTATCTATTGTTCTTCTTTTGTATAAATCTGTTACAAGGAAAACAGTTACGAGAAAGTTATAGATGTAATTCAAATACATGTAAAGTATTACTCAAAACTTGTCAAGGTTCAGAAATAAAAACTTGTCAAAGTTATTGCAAAAAAAAAACATGTGTGTTCCTATTTCTTTTATCGTATGATAACACCATTATGAAGTTGAGACGTCTTCTTCATTAAGTGTCAAAATATAAAAGGGCCCTCTTTTATAAAACTCATGTTATTTAGTCATGGGATTAACAGAAGCATTTTTCAAAGAACAAAAATGCAGACTATTCTTTAAGTCCTTGAAAATAAAAGGCAAGAATAGAACAGACGAAAGTTAAATGATAATAAAAACTTCTTAATATTTAAAACTAAAGACTAAGTATAAACTTAGTCATCGAATTATTTATACAAAATGCCCCATAACAAGACTTGGGGACTTGTACTTCTAAAAATCAACCCTCAAGTGATAGCCAAGGGTTTGATTACAAAAACTATCAAATGAATCCAAGAACTTTAAACACAGTTTTCCAAACAGGTACCTGCAAAAAGGGAATTTAAAACAGATGTAAATTTTTTCACTAAGAGGAAAGGACTGAAGAGGGATCATCAGCGAGCTCAACTGGAACAACATCGCCAACAGAAGCGGGTTGATTTTCAACCGCAACAATTGGAGTATCAATAGACGAAGTTTCAATTTGACTTGCAACAAGAGGCACGGTTGAGCTT
>NW_017684976.1:6474-7135 GCF_001879085.1 Nicotiana attenuata | reverse complement strand
AGAGATGAGCTAGTCAAAATTCTTCCTGACTCCTGGATCACAAATTACGAAAAGCTAAGGGAACCTGAAGAATCTCTGCAATCTGGTGAACCAACTTTTACCAAAAGAAGTGACAAAACCGTTTGTATAATCTTTCACCATTCCCATCTGAAAAAACCCAATAAAACCATCTTCTCTTGCCAAATAATTCAACCCAAATATACAACAGATACATACCCAGAACCTGACGAAGAATTCTTCTGGAATATACAAAGCATCATGGAAGAACATGATTGGTGCCAATATTTTGACAAAGAAGGAAAAAGAATGTGGTGGTTCAAATTCCCCTTCACTGGACACTGCCCATGGGATCTTGATTGCACCTGCCAAGATTGTTTAGAAGATCCAATTGGAGAATATGATGAACACCACAAGCATCAAACAAAAGCCAAGAAATAGGGGAAAACCACTGAAAAATAATTTCGAGCCAAATATGAAAACAAAGAACCTTCAATTGGCTCATTAAGCCGTCCAGGTAAATATGAATTTCTTGTCAGTTATGAACCCCAGAAATGGCCAAAATTACCAGAAAAATTCACTCCAAGTTGGGATGATAGTGAAACCACCCAAAACCCAAACCACCATCAGCTCGTAACCGAGAATCCAAAAAAGCAAACCTGAA
>NW_017684976.1:0-2965 GCF_001879085.1 Nicotiana attenuata | reverse complement strand
TGGAAAGAAGAACTCATTACGAGCTCCAAGTTTTCCGACAACATGGAGGATCCATTCTCAAGCCATATGGGGTCAATCCAGAATATCCGTTCTGCCATATATTCATAGCTCAAGCCAAGGATTTTCCACAAGAACTATTATGGTTTTTCTGGTACCTATGCCATCAGTATTATATTTTCATGGAATTCAAATGCAACATCTTCAAGGATTTTGATAACACTGCACCAGCTCTTAAAATNATTTTTGCTATGGTTCAAACCTAGAAGATACTGGATGAAATGTTTCAATGATTCCTACACAGCAAAGGTATTCATGTTTCATAGGCCAGTAAAGATTATTAATGGAAAAATTCCAGGCGCAAGCAGAGGCATCATTCTGGTGGAAATTTCCCGTGTCCATTTTATCAATGGAAGAAGAATATAGCGAGGCACAAAGAATCCTTTTCCAGCAAAATAGGTGCATTCCGAAAGAGATATGGCCAAAAGATTGGGCAAGCTGGAATTATACAAGCAATCATCCTCACTGGGAAAGAGTCCGGGCAGCAGCAAAAGAATATCAAACCCCATACGAAGTCATCTGAGAAAAGATCACTCAAGACATTTCTAGATTAAGGTTGCGGATTACATTTCTCAATCCAAAAGAGAAAGAGCACCGCGAAGAAGGACCGTCAAATTCCAGGCGTTACTACACAAGGTCTTTGAAAAGATGCCTAGAAGACAACCCTAGAATCAATGAAGAATAATTACCTAAATCCCTGCTAATCCCACCATAATCCTAGATTAGCCACTAAAAAACCCTCAAAAATATCCTACCCAAGCCAAGAAAAATTTCCACATTTTCCATATTATCCGGGCCCCACCTCAACTTGTTTTAAAATTCTTCCACATGCCTCCACATGCTTCGTTACATGCAACACCATATTTTCACATGCTACACCATGTATATTTCACCCCTTTCACATGTTTTCAGGTGTTTTTTAGTTGTTTTGCCTAAAGTCCTTCACATGCTTAGAAGGACCCACTTGTAAGATAAGTTTTCCATGTAAGATAGGTTTATTTTATCATGTAAGTTTTTCTTGTAATAACCTCCTAGACCTATATAAAGGAGGTCTTGTAGTAGTTAGAGGATCATCTTGCAATCATCTTGTAACCTTTGTAAAACTTCTTGTGATATATTATATATGAGTGCTTTCTAAATTTTCCTCTTGGTCTTTCTTTTGAATGGATGGAAAGGCCGGTTCATGTATGAAAATAGAGTAAGAATACTCTAAGAAAGATAGCTTATTGTAGTACGAAAGTTTTCTGAGTTATAAACAGCTAACTTTAGTTATAGGACAAAAGTTTTTTGAGTTGTGTATCTTGGCAAACCGTCCCTTATGGGTTGTTGAAGCCAGCCCCTTTGTAGAAAAACTTTTGCGACTATGAGCAAATTAACTGTTTGTGTAGCTTGGCAAGCTGTCCCTTATGGGTTGTTGAAGCCAGCCCCTTTGTAGGGAAACTTTCGTATCTATGGTTTAGTTTGCTTTCTTGGAGTCTCTCGCTCTGTTGAAAGGATCTTATTATTGGATTCGACATTTACATACAACTTAGAGATCAACTCCAGGTCAGGGCCAACGGGATAGCTTTTAAAATGTAGTTCAGACCTTATTCCGAGATTCAAAGGCTATTCCAAATCACCAAAGACGAACAATTCTTTATATTGTGGTATCAAAGACAGCCCATCCTTTCAGAGGGAGGAACAGTTTACTAAATATGTCTAAATCATTTCCATCATCCGCTTCCCTTGCAAAAATGAATATGTCCCCTACTCTATATAAAACCTTGTCCAAAAAATATGATTACCTCTATGAAGTAGATATACTACCCGATGAACATAAAGTATCCTCCACTGAACTACCTCTTATAAACCCTTACTCAGCTTTTGCCAAAAAATCCTTTGCTCCCTGGACCCAAATTCGTTCCCTAGTCAACCACAGACTAAAAGCAGTTAAAGAATATGTTGCTGCCTCAAAACTTGACCAGCATCCTATTCTTGCCACTCGAGAGGAACAATTTATCACCCTTCAAATACCAGATGATTTTCCCAGACAATGGAGAGATCATGGTTTTACCCATATTCATTTTGGTGCTATCCGAATCGCTTTAACATACCACGGAAGAAAAGTTCAACCTGTCGTAGATCGACTTTCTCTTCTAGATACAAGATATTTGGAGTACCAACATGCAAATTTGGGTACTGCAGAAGTTACCTTAAATGCCGGGACAGTCTTCATAACTATCTTTCCAAATTTCAACATGTCCCTTTATGACCCATACCTAGCCGAAGCTCTAAAAGTCCAAGTCCAAATCCAAGGAGCCCCATAAGCAAAAGATTCCATCCAAGCTACTCTTCACCACCAAATAGCATGGTGAGTCCAAAATCATGCCATGGATCTCTGTCTCCATGCTTTACTCTTAAATATTGATGCTACCAAAGGAAACACCATGTGCACCCAAATACCCAGACAGATTTTCAGAGATGAGCTAGTCAAAATTCTTCCTGACTCCTGGATCACAAATTACGAAAAGCTAAGGGAACCTGAAGAATCTCTGCAATCTGGTGAACCAACTTTTACCAAAAGAAGTGACAAAACCGTTTGTATAAGCTTTGACCATTCCCATCTCAAAAAACCCAATAAAACCATCTTCTCTTGCCAAATGATTCAACCCAAAGATACAACAGATACATACCCAGAACCTGACGAAGAATTCTTCTGGAATATACAAAGCATCATGGAAGAACATGATTGGTGCCAATATTTTGACAAAGAAGGAAAAAGAATGTGGTGGTTCAAATTCCCCTTCACTGGACACTGCCCATGGGATCTTGATTGCACCTGCCAAGATTGTTTAGAAGATCCAATTGGAGAATATGATGAACACCACAAGCATCAAACAAAAGCCAAGAAATAGGGGAAAACCACTGA
>NW_017684975.1:6298-7135 GCF_001879085.1 Nicotiana attenuata | reverse complement strand
ACTAAGCACAAAAGCGTAACATCTTCACCTCAAGATTTGACTCGCAAGTACCACGCATTATTCACAACTCACCCACTTACTCTAACATAGAAGTCACTGACATTAAAATTTAAGAACACTTAGGAACTCAAGATAGAAAGAATTCACTCACTCTCAGAAATAACATTCATATGCCATAAAAGATGCACCATAGGCTTGCCCGCAGTGTACAACTCTACTAATCGATCTCATTCAGCCTAGGATCAAGTAGGACTTTACTTGGTTGTAATGTAGGCTGCGGGACGGGTAGGATACATTTAGATATAAGAGTGACTGCACCTTCCTAAGCACTTTAATACATATACTTTAACATTCAAACCACGTACTTATGTCAAACCAAACTCCACCTTCACCTCAATGTATATTACCCCATACTTCTTTAAGCACAATTACATCAAGAGTCACCACTTATCAAGGAATACTTTTTTTTTCACAGCAATACAACTATTTTTTTTCCAATTCAAGCGGCTCTTACTTGTTCAAACCAGTGCTCCTTTCTCCTTATTTCATTAGTTCCACTCAAAAGCCAAACCAGCCACCCCACACATTAACTTTTACACAGTTCATAAACAATTCAAGTGCTCATGAGAGGTTACAATGGTTCAAATAGATGGTTAATTCAAACAAATAGGTAAGGCTTGTAATGTGGTTGCCAAAGAAACAGGATTACAGGCTCAAAGGAGTTAACTACGATACATAACAATTAGGCGGGTAAAATATACATATCTGGCTCAACAAAGAAACGCATATATCACTTCCAAGACTGAACAAAACTACTATTTCGCTTTGCAAACACAC
>NW_017684975.1:0-2606 GCF_001879085.1 Nicotiana attenuata | reverse complement strand
GTTTTTCCTTCCTCTTCCTATTTTTCATTGTTGGTTATGACTTTTAGTATTGTAGTTTTACATACTATTATGAATAGCTAATTTGTTATCTAGAGTTTTGATAGAACCTTTTGTAGGATAAATTCTTGTTATGTTTTTATATAATTGAGCCATAGCTATTCTCTATTTGTTCAACTACGTTTATATTGTGGTTGGTTGAAGAGCTCTCAATTAGCTGTGCCTATTTAGTATGCATAACTCGGGAGAGAGTGCATATTTAGGTAATTGTTGAACAACACCACTCCCAGAGTATATGAGGGATCAATAACCGAGGGTTTAAAGGTGGGATTAGGGATAACGAAGCCTTGGGTGCGATCTGAAGTGAGCTGTATTAAAAGCCAGCTAGCGTAGCTCGGGAGAGTGCGTCTAGTAAATTGTCGTAATTACTCGGGAGAGATTTACGGTAATAAGAGTGCTCATGATCGGTAGAGAATACTTAGGCGAAATTATAGAAGACATAGCGGGAAGGATTCCGACAATTGGGGAAATCATAACTCTAGACCTCCTTAATCTTTTCTCTAACCCTCAGTATCGTTAGTTGTTAATTTACTATTTTAATTTGTTAGTTAATTAGTTAAACAGAAGAATCTTAATATCTATAAGTTAGGAATTGTTCAAGCTTGTCTTCTTGGTGATAGTGAACAGCTGTAGCTAAACCTTAGTTCTCTGTGGGATTCGACTCCGGACTTGTAAACCGGATTATATTTGCAGCGACCGCTTAGTCCTTTTTATAAGGCATAGTTGGGCGTGATCAAATTTTGGCGCCGTTGCCGGGGAACTAACGGTGTAGTTGTAGGTGTACATATTGCTAGGTGTCAAGTTTGAACTTTTATTTTATTATTTGATTTTTTTTATTTTTTTTTATTTTAGTTTTATTTGTTTATTTGAGAAACATGACATCATGGAATTATGAGAATTTTATTGTTGGTAATTCTACTTTTGATCCTCCTTATGCATATTGTGAAGGAAACCACCCAGGGCAAAATTATCAAAATATTCCTGAGAGCGAGTTTTGTGCACCAACTCAATCTTATGTGTGGATGTGTGTGATATGTGTGGTGGTCAAGATGGTCACTTTCACGGTTGTGCTTATATTTCTTACCTTCCCCCCAACCCCTTACTTTGATGGTTCTTCTTTTTCTGGTGAAGTTAATAGGAACAAAGAACCTAGGGAAGCTGACCTAAAGAAGCTCGAAGATATGTTAAAGTGCATTTTGGAACAACAGAGTAAATTACTACTGCGGATAGAAAGGCAGGAGGAAACTATTCACAACTTGAAAGTTCACATGAGTCAACTGGTTGAAGTTTTTAATGCTCAACAAGCCAATATTGTGAATAGTATCCAAGAAGAGCGTGAATTAGATACAAAAATTGATGAGCTAGAGGAGGAGGCTAGAGTAGAACACCAACAATCAATCACACTAGATTTTGAGGATGTCGATGTTGTAGAAGAGATACTAGAGTCAACCAAGGATATTGAGGATACATATTTAGTTGACTCTATTGTCATTAGAGTTGAGAATGTAGATAGTCCCAATGTTCATGTAGTTGAGCGCATTGGTCCTCACTCCAAGCATTTTTCCACATTGTGTTTAGATGATGATATGGAAATAGAGTCGTCCGAGCCATTTGAGGAGTCGAGGAATGAGGAACAAAGTGCTTACATTCCGAAATTCTTCTTGCCAGAAAATCGGGATTACACACCTCATCTAAAGGCCAAGAAGTGCAGAATACTACATTATTTTATTGGGCCAGTCAGATTCGTTCCACCACCCCAGGAGCATGATCATAGAGCAGAATCAAAACTTGGGATCCGATTCATAAGTTCAAAGTGGAGGCAGAAAGTGATTCACGTCGTGCCGCGACGTTAAATCAAGCGCTTGTTGGGAGGCAACCCAGCTTTATTGCTTTCTTTTATTTATTTTTTTATTTTTTTTATTTTTTTAATTGTATTATTTTTGTAGTGTCAATTTTTTTTATTTTCTAGGAGTATGGAAAGCAAAGGTATTGGAAGGATGCATCAGCAAACCAAATGGTTAGAACTAAGTGTGAGGTACCCGCACGAAGGACCAAGCTTGGGAGAAGTCTGAGTACCCCTGAACTGCTAGTGCTTCGGCCTTTGGCCTACCAGGGAGTTTCTTTACCCTCTTGTATGTATGGGTGTGCATTGGGGACAATGCACAATTTTAAGTGTGGGGTGAGGAGATTGTCTGGGTGACTTTTCATGCTACTTTAGCTGTGTTCGTTTAATTAAATAATTTTTTTTAAAAGAGTGGACTTTTCCTGATGACGGATCTTCTAGACAGTTTTCTTGAAGGATTTAAGTCTAAAGAAAAAAAAAAGATTTTCTTTTTAGGTAGTGTAATAATTCCCCCTTGGTTTTCTTTAAACCACGGTTCTTTTTCAAGGGTTTTATTTGAACCGGGTTGTAGTTAGTTTTTTTTTCTTTGTTTTGGGTAATGGTAGTCCATTGTGTTTTGTTTTGAAATTGAAGTCAATATCTCTTGACTTTGTTATGCCTTGAGAATAGTGAGTACTTTGGCTGTGACGCTTAGGCTCAGTTTTTG
>NW_017684974.1:4348-7136 GCF_001879085.1 Nicotiana attenuata | reverse complement strand
GCCCATCATACTCATTTCAAACTCATTTCCCATTATTTTGCAAAGTCCTTACTCAACCTATCTGTAGTGGCCCCAAATATTATATCATCAACATATATTTGTACAACAAGAAGATCTTTACCTTTTTCCCTTAGGAACAAAGTGCTGTCAATTTTACCTCTTTTGTACCCATGCTCCATAAGGAATTTTGACAATCTTTCATACCAAGCTCTTGGGGCCTGCTTGAGACCATAGAGAGCTTTATCTAGCTTGTATACATGATCAGGACATTCTTACTTTCGAATCCTGGAGGTTGTTTCACAAACACTTCTTCTTTGAGATAGCCATTTAGGAAGGCACTTTTGACATCCATTTGATGAAGAGTGAATTCCATATGTGCTGCAAAGGCTATGAGGAGTCTAATTCCTTCAAGTCTAGCCACTGGAGCAAAAGTCTCATCATAATCAATGCCTTCCTCTTGACTATAGCCTTGAACCACCAACCTTGCCTTATTTCTTGTAACTGTTCCATCTTCATCTAGTTTGTTCCTGAAGACCCATTTTGTCCCAATGACTGACCTGTCTTTTGGTTTTGGAACCAAGTGCCAGACTTGGCTTCTTTCAAACTGATTGAGCTCATCTTGCATAGCATTGACCCAATCTGCATCTTGTAGAGCTTCACTCACATTTTTAGGTTCAATGAGGGACAAAAAAGCATCAACTGCACACAGGTTCTTCAATTGTGATCTTATCTTGACCCCAGATGTTGGATCATTGGTGATGTTCTCAATGGGGTGAGAACTCAGGTACTTGTAATATTTCCCCACCATCTGGTTCCTGCTAGATTCTCCTTCATAGTTATGCTGCAGAGGAACAGGTTCAGGTACAGGTTCCTTCAGATTGGTTCCCCCTGTCAGGTTGCCCTGGGTGAGAGGACCTGTTCCATCACCTGCTCCTTCCTTTGATGCCACTTTTACTTGTGCTGTGGCTTCAGTCAATTGTCTCACCAGTCCAATGGCTTCATCTTCATGTTCCTGTCTCTCAGAAAGAGTGTTAGATTCATCAAACACAACATGTACACTCTCTTCAACACATAGAGTTCTTTTATTAAACACTTTGTATGCTTTGCTATGTGAATAATATCCCAAGAATACTCCCTCATCACTTCTGGGATCAAACTTAGCTAGGGAGTCTTTGCCATTATTGTGCACATAGCACTTAAAACCAAAAGCCCTAAGATGGGATATGTTTGGTTTTCTCCCTTTAAGTAACTCATAGGGAGTTTTCTCTACATGAGGTCTAGTCATGCATCTATTTATTATATAACAAGTAGTGCTTATAGCCTCTGCCGAGAAGCTATGAGGTAGTTTATGGGAAAGTAGCATGGTCCTTGCCATATCCTCAAGGGTCCTGTTCTTCCTTTCAACTACCCCATTTTGCTGAGGAGTCCTAGGGGCAGAAAAATTATGATCTATTCCATTTTCATTACAAAATTTAGCAAATTGTGCATTTTCAAATTTAGTTCCATGATCAGACCTAATGGATGTAAGTTGATTTCCTAATTGTTTCTGGGTTTTTCTAATAAAAGCAGTGAACATTTCAAATGCTTCATCTTTAGAAGTTAGAAACAATACCCAGGTAAATCTAGAATAATCATCAACAAGCACCATTACATATCTTTTACCACCTCTGCTCATGGTTCTCATTGGACCACAAAGATCCATATGAACCAGTTCCAACGTCTTGGACGTACTTACCATTTTCTTAGTTTTGAAGGATGACCTTACCTGCTTCCCCCTTGCACATGCTTCACAAACTTTGTCTTCCTTGAACTTGATATTAGGTAACCCTATCACCAAGTCCTTTGAGACTAATTTGTTCAATTGATTTAGACTGGCATGGCCAAGTCTTTTGTGCCAAAGGAGGGGATCATTAATTAACACACTCAAGCAAGTTAGTTCATTTTCAGAGAGAGTTGACAGATCTACAATGTAAATATTGTTAACTCTCCTTCCCTGCAAAACAATCTTGTCAGTAGTAAGGCTAATCACAAAACATTTTGTGGAAGTGAAAGCCACAAGGTTACCTCTGTCACACAGTTGTGACACACTTATCAGGCTATATTTTAAGTCCATCTATCAAATAGACATTCTCAATGGAATGAGAGTCTGTCTTTCCTACCTTTCCAACACCAATGATCTCACCTTTCTTTCCATTTCCAAAGGAGACATTACCTCCTTTTAGGTTCTCAAGTGAAAGGAACTGGTTCTTGTTACCAGTCATATGTTTTGAGCAGCCACTATCCATGTACCATATTTGGCTACTTCCCTTCACTTGGTCCTGCAAAACGAAATCATGGGTTAGTCTTAGGAACCCAAACTAGTTTGGGTCCCTTTCTATGGGCAAAAGGATGAATTAAATTTTTCTTTTCCCAACCAGGCAGTTTGTGCTTTCCTTGAACAAAGGCTTTGTTCTTTTGACTGGCCTTTTCTCTTGCATTACATTCATTTTTGTAATGGCCAGTATTACCACAGTGTGTGCAGATCTTATTCTCAGGAAGTGTGAGATACTTGTTTTTGGGATCCCATTTTGGAGCTTGTGTCCCAAATCCAAGTCCTCTCTTGTTGCTACTATGATGTTCTTGCAACCAGGAGAGTGCATCGGAAGCCTTGTTCCATTTGCATGTTCTGTCTAGTTCACGCTTTACCTTTCCTAAATCTTCTTTTAGGACTTTAATCAATTCATCTTTCTTGTACAGTTCATCTTTCATTTTTCCTAGATTTTCTTCTAGGGTGAGAAATGATTGATCA
>NW_017684974.1:0-2519 GCF_001879085.1 Nicotiana attenuata | reverse complement strand
ATCACCTGTAAAAGAGAACAATCGTTATATTTATAGAGTTAGTAATCAGAGTTTGATAAGAACTCGAATTGTGGATCCTTTGACAATTCGAGTCCAAGAACAACTCTAACTCCTAATCCATATCCTTGATCCGGATACAATTCTCTTTTCATAAGGAGACTTCAACTCCTTATCCTATATGCAATCTTTTCGATCAATTCAGAAGATATTGTTGCTGATCCTTGAGACTTATCTTCTTCACGCGTATGTCACATGTGTAAGCATATCAACACAGATATTGTTGCTGATCCTTGAGACTTATCTTCTTCACGGGTATGTCACATGTTTAAGCATATCAACACTGTGTCTCACATGATGGACCTGGTTCATGACTGAGTTTATTTTGTCAATCTTCAAAACTTCATCTGAACTTGGGCCAACAGTACGAAATAATGTTACCGAGTATGTAAGGAAATATATTAAAGCTGAAACTGAAATGATAATATGATAACTGAAAGCAACTGGGGATCAAAGATAATCTGAGGATATGATCATCAGCTGATACTGACTCAACTCTCTCAATATAGTGAGTAAAATAGCTGTCCGACCCTATAAGGCTCGGTATGTATATATATCTGCTCTGCCGTAGTAGGCTCGCTCATAGGCGCTCGGCCGTACTAGGCTCTGTATCTCGACCAACTAGGCTCGCTCATAGGCGCTTGGCCATAACATGCTCGGTATATAACTTACCATCTGATCAGAGGTTGCCCAATAGGGGCCTGCCTATCGATTATAGCTAGATGGTAATGAAAATAATTTAATACTTCATATATAAACTCTCTGCTCTCTTTAGTGGAATAGGAAAAATACTTAATTGAATATGAAGTCCCGGTAAGGAGAATATTGTAACTTACAAATCAGGAAAAATATACGCAATTTACGAGACTAGAAAAATATACGTAAATTTCGGGATATGAATTTTTCTTTATGCCTCGTTATCAAACTTGTGTAATTACGAGATCATGCAAAATAAAAGAAGAGCTTAACCTTAACATACCTGTTCCTTGAATTATTTGAATGAATTCTCTTCTGCAAAATTTACACTGGAATTCCTTGAAATCTTGGACGAATTTGTTCTGCTTTGAACTAAAGAATGGATTTAAACTTAAAGCTTGTTCCAACGTTTTTTGAAGCTTCTGTTTCCAAGTTCTTGATTTCAAACCAAAGAAATGAATTGAGGCTTAAGGATTTTTGGACGAAATGAAAATGACTTCTGTTTCTCACGTTTTTGGTTCAAAGACAGAATGTGCTTCCTTTGATGAATTGCATAGTAAGTCACAAGTCTTACTTGCTAAGACTTAAATTCAAGTTATGTCTTAGTCATATACATAAATTGCCATCTGGCAACAGTGATTTACTTAGTCATTTGCAATGTTGTGGCTTCTTGCCACGTGGGGTGGGGGCGGGATATTAATTTTTATCCACTTATTAGTTAACTAGGTAATGTCCTGTTACCCGGTAATTAATTAATTACCCGCATAATTTTAAAATTACCACAAATTACTAAAAAAATTTAAAATACTTCATACATACTTTATATATTATACAACCATGGTCATATGGTACCTTGAATGGTACTAGTTCATAATTATCGGGTATTATCGCTCGACCCGTATTTTATTCCAAATTGTCCACTTCAACGAAACTCGTTTTCTTTAATCCGTGTACCCCTTTATCCTTCATGAATTTATTCATCACTTGCAATCCTTATAATATCCAAATAATCTTTTCCTTGGACTGATGTTAATTACCTTACAACAAATTCAACGCCCAATACTACAGGGTGCAACATCGTCGTAACTTAATACTGCAAAGCGTAACATCACCGTAATGTAATACTGCTGGGTGTAACGCCATCGTAATATATTACTGCAGAGCATAACATCGTCGTAGCATAATACTGCAGGACGTAATATCGACATAATATTGCGGGGCGTAACAATGCCAAGTTCTCAAAGTGTGAGTTTTGGCTCAATCTAGTGGCGTTCTTGGGGCACGTGGTGTCCAATGAGGGGATTGAGGTGGATCCGAAGAAGATTGAGGCGGTTCAGAGTTGGCCCACACCGTCCTCGGCTACGGATATTCGGAGCTTTCTAGGGTTGGCTGGTTATTACCGTCGCTTCGTGCAGGGTTTCTCGTCTATTGTATCGCTCTTGACCAAATTGACCCAAAAGGGTGCTCCTTTCAGGTGGTCGGATGAGTGTGAGAAGAGCTTTTAAAAGCTTAAGACTGCCTTGACCACAACTCCAATTCTAGTTCTACCATCAGCTTCTGGTTCTTATACAGTGTATTGCGATTCTTCTCGGATCCACACAAAAACGCCATCATAACCGGAGTACCCATCCACAGTCCACAACTCCGTAACTGAGTGCCCTCCAGGCACATATTTTCAACTTATCGATATCATCTTGAATCTTCATACTTAGTCGAGATCTTTAATCAATCAAGTGACTACGTGCCATATTTATGAAATCTTCCTG
>NW_017684973.1:6266-7136 GCF_001879085.1 Nicotiana attenuata | reverse complement strand
AATGTTTTACTCCTTTGTTGTTGTTTTTTTATTAATTGGTGGTTTTATCCCTTGACCTTTTTAAGGGATTTTTTGGTTAAGTCCCCAGTTATCATAATGGGGCACTTGTAAAAATATTTTGCTTGACTAAGTTTTACTTCGTCTTTTTTAAGAAGTTTTCTTGGTACTTCAATATGTTCTATTCTTGCCTTTTTCTTATCTATTTAGGACTTATAGAATAGTTTAGCATTTTTATCCTTTGAAATTGCTTTATGATTCTTCTCATGAGTTATTAACATGAGGTTTATAAAAGAGGGCCCTTTTCATATATCGACACTTAATGAAGAAGACGTCTCAACTTCATAATGGTGTTATAATACGATGAAAGAAATAGGAATACACATGTTTTGTATGCCACAACTTTGACAAGTTTTTATTCATGAACTTGAACAAGCTTTTATGTATTAAAGTACATCTATAACTTTCTCGTAACTGTTTTTCTTGTAACAGATTTTTACAAAGTAAATATAATTTAGATAAGGTTTTCCCTTATAACCCGTTTCAGTATATAGTCATGACCCCATCTTCATGTATTAGGAAGGGTTTGAGAGGTGACTCTATTGTTCTCATGAGTGTTGAGAGGTGACTCTGTTGTTCTCATGGGAAAGAATACCATGATGTATGCTTATGCTGGGATTCCATAACCTCTGCTCGACACTTGTCTCTTGATTTACGCATCTATTTTCCGCACGTATCTGTTCTGTGTTCATTATACAGTCCCCCAAGTGTTTGAGCGGTGAAGTATGAAGCCTCGAGCACTTGTTTTTCCTCTTAACTTGGTCCTTTTCCTGAAACAAAAAAACTTTGCGGGACTCGGAGGTGCGATTAGAG
>NW_017684973.1:0-2585 GCF_001879085.1 Nicotiana attenuata | reverse complement strand
ACCTAAATTCTGTAATTGCTATTTGTCTCCACCATTAACAATTGAATCTGCAACGGAATTGATGCTTCTAGATGTTTGTTGATCGCCTCTGATTTGGCATATTCCCCATGGAGATGGGAATTTAATAACTTGATGTAGAGTTGATGGGACAACATCCATATCATGGATCCAAGGTCTCCCCATGATCATATTATAAGCCATTTCCATATCTACTATCTGAAATTTAGTTTCTTTAACAACACCTGCAGCTAAAAGTTGTTAGAACTACCTCTCCTTTTGTTACTACACTTGAATTGTCGAACCCGGACAAGGTATGCGCCTTCGGTATCATTTTGTCTTCAGCTTGCATTTCACGTAATACCCTTAGTAGTATAATATTTACAGAACTTCATGGATCAATCAAAACTCATTTTACATTAGTGTCATGTACAAGTAAAGATATTACCAGTGCATTGTTGTGGGGGGTGATCACTCCTTCTGTATCTGTATCATCAAAAGTGATACTTTCTTCTTCTAAGGTCTGTCGCACTCGCTTCCCGTGCGTGATTGTTACTTTGGAAACTTTATTTGAAGCCGTATATGTTACTCCATAAATATCCTCTCCCCCACTTATAACATTCACGGTTCTCTTGGGTGATGGGGGCTTTGGTGGTTCTTGCCTATTTTTCATGTAGGCTTGCTTACCTTTCTCACTAAATAACTCAGTGAGATACCCTTGTTTCAATAGATGGTCCACTTCACTTTGCAAGAATCTACATTCCGAAGTCTTATGCCCGTGATCATTGTGAAATTCGCACCAATGATCTGGATTGCGCTTATTTGGATTTGACCGCATCTCTTTCGGCCACCGTACTTTATCTCCCATGCTCCTCAAAATAGCTACGAGCTCGGAGGTAGTGACATTGAAATTATATCCACCAAATCTTGCCTTCAAACTTCCATCATCATCTCGTGACTCTTGTCTGTATCATTCCTGAACCTTGATGAAGAACCAGATTCCCTGTTTCTTGATTTTTGATCATATCGTTGATTTTCCTGTTTTGACCGTGAATCTTTTCCTGCAGGACCCATATAAGGATCGTACCTGTTTTTACCTGATCTTTTTTCAGTTTCGGATCTCCTGGAACTGCTCCTTTCTTCATGTTGAAATCGAGGCACGGTATCTTCTTCGATTCGCAACTTTGTACTGTACCTGTTATAAACATCATTCCACGTGGTTGCAGGGAACTCTCGAAGGCTTTCTTTAAGTCTTCTAGTGGCTTCTGAACTTTTATCATTTAAGTTGCTTGCAAAAGCTATTGCAGCCCAACTATCAGGTACACGGGGTAAAGTCATCCTTTCCCGTTGGAATCTATCAACAAAATCTCTGAGCAATTCTGAGTCCCCTTGTTTGATTTTGAAAATGTATTCCATTCTCTTCTCAACCTTTTGAGCTCTTGAGTGCGCCTTAATAAAAGAATCTGCAAGCTCAGCAAAAGAGTTTATAGAATTTTCAGGCAAAAGAGAATACCAGGTTAGTGCACCCTTGGTGAGTGTTTCTCCAAATTTCTTGACCAACACGGACTCTATTTCCTGCTTGGTTAAATCATTGCCTTTGACACCTGTAGTAAATGCCGTCATATGATCACGTGGGTCCGTTGTGCCATCATACTTTGAGATGTCAGGCATTTTGAACTTTTTAGGGATTGGAAGGGGAGCAGCACTTGGTTTCCAAGGTTGTTGTGAGTATTTATCCACATCTACTCCTTTGATTATTGGGGGGACTCCAGGGATTTGCTCGATGCGCTCGTTTTGTTCTTTGAGCTGTTTCTGCAAAGTTAGTACCAAATTTTGTAAATGAGAAATTATTTGTATTACCTGTATCCGTTTCTCGTGGTTCGCTGGGGGTTCCCTCATTTGCAGAATTAACAAGGCCAGAACGTGGATTCTCCAATGTATTGTTATTAGGCGTAGGTGTGGGTGATGCAGCAGGTAACCGGCTAACTAGAGCTTAAAGAGCTTGGCTAACCCGTGCATCAATTATTTTCTGTAAAGCTTCATCTGGTCCCTCAAAATGTTCAGATTGTCCTTGCTCGTCAGCATGAGATTCTGGTACAGGAGTACCTTCACGAGATTGATGTGGTGAATTTTGAGGGGAAGGAACTACGTTAATGTTGTGTAAATCTCCTTGATTCTGATGGATTTGATTTTCATCAGCATTATTGTTGTTGTTGTTGTCGTTTGACATGATGATAACAACAAATAAAATGTAACTTAAAAAGGAATAGATTATCAGATTTCCGGTAACGGAACCAATTTGTTTAACCAAAAAATAGAATTTCGGTTAAAACTAGAAATTAAGAGAAAAAATCAGGTTACTGATAATCAGGAAACGAAAAGAATAAGAAATTTTTGAGGATAATAAAGCAGTAAATAAGTTTGTATTTCAATGTAATCTCAATGATTTTTCGTGTCCCTACAAATGCTGAGACCTCCTCCTTTTATAGTTGATTTTTCTAGGAAAAGGTATAATGCCTTAGCCTTAAAGAGGTAATTATGAGCATTAAATGACATTAAATGAAACGTTACACAATCATTCCTATTCA
>NW_017684972.1:0-7136 GCF_001879085.1 Nicotiana attenuata | reverse complement strand
CTCTTGCACGGGGAGGTGGTCATGGGTCAGATAAGAAGCCCCGTCATGCAGGTAGATTCAGTGGTACCTCATCTGGAGGTTGGGATTCTTATGGTAGAGGCCATCTTCCGAGGCCCGTTCAGTCAGCCCTACAGGTCTCACATGATACTTCAGGTGGTCGTGGATCTCAGCCGCAGTCTTCCGACCAGCAGCTTTTCAGTTCACCATCAGCACCTATCAGCGCACCACCACTCCGTTATTCTCAGCGGCCGAGGGCTTGTTACATGTGTGGCGACACGAGACATATTGCCAGGTATTGCCCTCGAGCTTCTGACAGCTCTCAGCAGCAGGGTCCTCGTCCTATGATTCAGGCATCAGGTGATCCACAGGCCGCCCAGCCAGCTAGAGGCGGGTGTAGAGTCCATAGAGGTGGAGGTAGAGATAATAGAGATGGAGCTCGGATCGCCAAAGGTAGAGGCCAGCCAACAGCCGATCGTCCCAGAGATATGGTTCAGGGAGGTGGGGCCCAGCCCCGGTGTTATGCTCTTCCAGCCAGGCCAGAGGCTGAGTCTTCAGATGCAGTCATTACAAGTACTATTTTGGTCTGTGATAGGGATGTTTCAGTGCTATTTGACCCTGGGTCTACGTATTCATATCTGTCGTCCTATTTTGCACCCTACTTGGTTATGCCTAGTGATGCCTTAGGTGTTCCTGTATATGTATCTACACCAGTGGGTGATTCTATAGTGGTCGACCGAGTTCATCGTTCCTGTGTGGTAGTGTTTGAGGGTCTTGAGACCCGTGTTGATTTATTGCTCTTAGACATGGTGGATTTCGAAGTTATATTAGGGATGGATTGGTTGTCCCCGCATCATGCTATCTTGGATTGTCACGCCAAGACCCTGACCTTGGCTTTACCAGATTTGCCCCGTTTGGAGTGGCGAGGGACCCCAGGTCATGCCACTCGCAGTGTTATCTCATATGTGAAGGCTCGACGCATGGTCGAGAAGGGGTGTTTAGCTTATCTGGCGTATGTTCGCGATTCCAGCGCAGAGGTCCCTTCTATTGATTCTGTTCCTATTGTTCGGGAGTTCCCCGAGGTTTTCCCTTCAGACCTATTGGGTATGTCGCCCGACAGGGATATTGATTTTTGTATTAATCTGGCTCCGGGCACGCAGCCTATTTCTATCCTGCCGTATCGCATGGCCCCGCCAGAGTTGAAAGAGTTAAAGGATCGGTTGCAGGATTTGCTTGAGAAGGGTTTCATCAGACCCAGCATTTCGCCTTGGGGTGCGCCAGTGTTATTTGTGAAGAAAAAGGATGGTTCAATGAGGATGTGCATTGATTACCGGCAATTGAACAAAGTGACGATAAAGAACAAGTATCCACTGTCGAGGATTGACGATTTGTTCGACCAGCTTCAGGGTACAAAGGTGTTTTCAAAGATAGACTTGAGATCTGGCTACCATTAGTTGAGGATTAGGGCATCTGATGTCGACAGCTTTCTGCACTCGGTATGGGCATTATGAGTTTTTGGTCATGTCATTTGGGTTGACAAATGCCCCAGCAGCTTTTATGGATTTGATGAACCGAGTGTTCAGACCTTATCTTGATTTGTTCGTGATAGTCTTCATTGATGATATTTTGATATATTCCCGCAGCCGGGAGGAGCACGAGCATCACCTTAGAGTGGTTCTTCAGACTCTGAGGGATAGTAAGTTATATGCTAAGTTCTCGAAGTGTGAGTTCTGGTTGAGTTCAGTTGCATTTCTGGGTCATGTTGTATCAGCAGAGGGTATTCAGGTTGATCCGAAGAAGATTGAGGCAGTTAAGAACTGTCCTAGACCAGCATCAGCTACAGAGATTCGGAGTTTCTTGGGATTAGCAGGCTACTATCGTCGGTTCGTGGAGGGGTTTTCATCTATTGCAGCCCCGATGACCAGGTTGACCCAGAAAGGTGCCCAGTTCAGATGGTCAGATGAGTGTGAGGAGAGTTTTTAAAAGCTCAAAAAGACAGCTCTGACTACGGCGCCGGTGTTGGTTTTGCCCGCAGGTTCAGGGCCTTATACAGTTTATTGTGATGCATCTCGTGTTGGGCTTGGTGCAGTGTTGATGCAGGATGGCAAGGTCATTGCCTATGCTTCGCGGCAGTTGAAGATTAATGAGAAGAACTATCCGGTTCATGATCTAGAGTTGGCAACCATTGTTCATGCTCTGAAGATTTGGAGGCATTATCTATATGGCGTGACGTGTGAGGTGTACACTGATCACAAGAGTCTTCAGTACTTGTTCAAGCAAAAGGAGTTGAATTTGAGGCAGAGGAGGTGGTTGGAGTTATTGAAAGATTATGATGTTACTATTTTGTATCACCCGGGGAGAGCCAACGTGGTGGCCGATGCGTTGAGTAGGAAGTCCGCCAGCATGGGTAGTCTTGCTTATTTCCGGTCAGCCAGAGACCGCTTGCTTTGGATATTCAGGCCCTGGCCAATCGGTTTGTGAGGTTGGACATTTCTGAGCCTAGCAGAGTGTTAGCTTGTACGGTCGCTCGTTCTTCATTATTGGAGCGTATCCGTGATCGGCAGTTTGATGATCCCCATTTGTGTGTTCTGAGAGACACGGTGCAGCGTGGAGGTGCCACGAAGGTGACCTTAGATGATGATGGTGTTTTGAGATTGCAGGGGCGAGTTTGTGTGCCCAATGTTGATGGGATTCGAGAGTTGATCTTAGCGGAGGCCCATAGTTCTTGGTATTCTATTCACCCGGGCGCCGCGAAGATGTATCAGGACTTGCGGCAGCATTATTGGTGGCGTAGGATGAAGAAAGATATTGTTGCATATGTGGCTCGATGTTTGAACTGTCAGCAGGTTAAGTATGAGCATCAGAGGCCTGGTGGTTTGTTTCAGAGGATTGAGCTTCCCGAGTGGAAGTGGGAGAGGATTACCATGGATTTCGTTACTGGACTTCCGATGACTCGGAAGAAGCTTGATGCTATTTGGGTCTTGTTGATAGGCTGACCAAGTCAGCGCATTTTATTCCTGTTGCAGCCACTTATTCATCGGAGAGGTTAGCTGAGATCTACATCCGAGAGATTGTTCGCCTTCATGGGGTGCCGGTATCTATTATTTCGGATCGAGGTATGCAGTTTACCTCGCGCTTTTGGAGAGCAGTTCAGGGAGTTGGGCACCCAGGTTTAGTTGAGCACAGCGTTCCATCCTCAGACGGACGGCCAGTCCGAGAGGACTATTCAGATATTGGAGGATATGCTCCGAGCTTGTGTCATTGATTTTGGAGGCTCATGGGACCAGTTTTTGCCTTTAGCAGAGTTCGCCTACAACAACAGCTACCAGTCCAGCATTCAAATGGCTCCATATGAGGCGTTGTATGGTAGGCGATGTCGGTCTCCAGTCGCATGGTTTGAGCCGGGGGAGGCTCGGTTATTGGAAACAGATTTAGTTCAGGAGGCCTTGGATAAGGTCAAGATCATTCAGGACAGGCTTCGTTCGGCTCAGTTGCGGCAAAATAATTATGCGGATCGTAAGGTTCGAGATGTAGCTTTCATGGTTGGTGAGCGGGTCTTGCTCCGAGTGTCGCCTATGAAGGGCGTGATGAGATTTGGGCAGAAGGGCAAGCTTTAGCCCTAGGTTCATTGGCCCATTTGAGATTCTCGAGCGTGTGGGAGATGTGGCTTACAGACTTACCTTGCCGCCCAGCTTGTCAGTCGTGCATCCAGTGTTTCATGTGTCCATGCTTCGGAGGTATCACGGCGATCCAGCCCATGTGTTAGATTTCAACACTATCCAGTTGGACAAGGATCTGTCCTACGAGGAGGAGCCGGTAGCCATTCTAGACCGGCAGGTTCGACAGTTGAGGTCGAAGAGTTTTCCTTCAGTGCGTGTCCAGTGGAGAGGTCAGCCTCCTGAGGCATCGACCTGGGAGTCCGAGTCTGATATGCGGAGCCGTTATCCTCACCTATTTCCCGACTCAGGTACTTCTTTCTTTTGTCCGTTCGAGGACGAACGGTTGTTTTAGAGGTGGAGAATGTAACGACCCAAAGGGGTCATCACCGGATTTCTCTCTTTTCCGTGCTTTCGAGGCCCTGAAAACCTCATTTTTGCTTGCCTCGATTTGCGTGCGCAGTACGGGCGCGTAGCCGGAAAGCTTATATGTTAAATTTTGTGAAAAATTTCAAAATGTGGCTTTAAAATGATGAAAGTTGACTTTGGTCAATATTTTTGGTAAACGGACCCGGACCCGTGATTTGACGGTCCCGGAGGGTCCGTAGAAAATATGAGACTCGGGCATATGCCCGGAGTCGAATTTCGAGGTCGAGAGCCCGAGAAATGAATTTTTCTGTGAAATTGTTTTTCTGAAATTATTAAGGAAAATGGAAATAAAAATTGATTAAAAGACTATGGTATCGGGCTTGTATTTTGGTTCTGACGCCCGGTACAAGTCCTAAATATGAGTTAAGCGCTTTCGGTAAAGTTTGGTCGAAATCGGACGTCATTTGACGTGTTTCGGACCTAAATATCTGAAATTTGAAGTTATGAACTTGAAATGAAAAATCATGATTTTGAGGTTTGATTCATTTATTTTGATGTTATTTTGGCAATTTGATCGCTCGACTAAGTTTGTAGGATGTCATTGAGTTAGTGTGTGTGTTTGGTCGGGAGCCCCGAGGGCTCGGTAGTGATTCGGAGGTGGTTCGGGGTAGTTTTACACTTAGAAAACACATCAGATTTTTCATGTTGTTGCAGACCAGATTTTGTTCTTCGCGAACGCAGCCCCCCCNNTTGATTGTAGCACTCTTTAGTAGTCCGTGAGCTAGTGACACCAGACTCTGGGTAGAGATTTGTTTTAAACTTCCGCATTTCGATTTCAGTTATATAAACTTAAGGTCTTCCACTTTTATTTAATTGTTTTTTTTTTGTATATTTATATTGTCGAGAAATTGTCAGAGAATGTTTAAAGTTTGGCTGGCCTAGCTCCGTTAGTAGGCGCCATCACGACTCCCGATGGTGGAAATCTGGGTCGTGACATGGAAAAATCACAAAAATAGTTTATTTTGCACTTTTTAATTTTAATTTTGAATTTTGGTAGTTTTTCCTTTAATTTGGTTTTTAATTATTTGTAGTAATTGTTATTTAGAATTAGTTAATGTAATTTGATAGCATAATTTGATTAGGAATTAATTTAGGTTTATTTTTAATTTTAATTTAAAAGAAATTAGAAAAAGAAGTGAGAAGAAAAATAACAAAAGCGTGAAGGAAATCTGATGTTTGGGCCGTTTCAATTAGGATTCCTCTATGCCCAAATCGAGTTTCCTCTTACCCGTTCAAAGCCGACCAAGTCCAGCCCAAAACCCATACCATACCCAGTCCGACTCACCTTCTCCAAAATGACGTAGTTACAATTCTAAACTACGTCGTTTCGCTCCTCCCCCCTCATTAAACGACCCAACACACCCCTGGTCTCTCTTTCTAATTCACTAATTGAACAAAACCTAATCCCCCCCTTCTCTGAAATCGCTGCCCATCTCCGCCTTAGCTCTGCCGCCCGAAAATCGCCTCACGGCGGCGGAGCACCTCCATACACCTCCAAATTTTAACCAGCCAATCCTCATCATCCCCTCGTTCATATCACGCCATTGATTTCCCCAAAAGACCACTCAATTTCTCCGAATTGTAGATCCAGAAATAAAAATCCAAACTTTCTTCTTTTTGCCCAAAATTTTCCGGATTAAATCCTTAATTAGTGTTAAAACCTGCATGAATTCCTCAGCTTTTCATCGAAAGGAGTCCGTTTGATGTCAAGAACGCTCTATTCCTTGGTTTTGGCCAGATTTCGGACATTTAGCCTTGAACGAACCAATTTCTTCAAGCTTCTGCCTCGTTTGTTTCTTGGCACATGGTGAGGATTGCTGCATGAATTATTAGCTATGAACGAAAGTTCAGCTAATATTCGTGTTACAATTCTCATCGTTTGGTCGAGTTTTTGGATTCGCCGGAGTTCGGGTCATCTTTGTTCTTGAAGATTTTGAGGTTTAATTGGACTCCATTGGTATTTTCTTGTTTCTTTCTCTCTTTAAGTTCAATTGTTAGTCATAAACTTCTTCTCCTTTTCTGTAGACTAAGTTAGATTTGTTGGTCAGAAATTTAGTGTTAATTTGCATTCTTTTTTTAAAATGCTTTATTCAAAAAAAAAAAGGAAAAAGAAAAAGAATAATCATACTGTCTCAGTCCCGAATTGGATTTGCCATTTCTTTTCTCTAAGTTTTTGTTATTTCGTTTGTTTGGATTGGGCTTGGGGTTTGTCAGTACCAACCCATTGAATGAAGGTCCAAATCTTGAAGCTTGTCCATTGGTCTAAGTTTGGGATTGGGTCTTTGGTCAATTTGACCCCGTTTGGTCTTAAGGGTAAATAGCAAGGTTTTAAGGGGTAAATTGGGGAATCTAGGTAGGGGAATCTCTGAATAACAGAATAGGAAGCTTCTAGGAAGCTGGGGTGGAGACTTATATGAAAATCTGACATTTAAACTAAGGACTCTTAAGCAAAAATAAAAATATAAAAAGGGTCTAATTGCAAATCTGACTTCTTTAAGCTGCCCTAATGCCTTGCCTATAAAGGCACCTTTGCTTGGCATTCAAGGCAGATTTGGAAGAGATAGAATTCTGGAAAAAATAAAAACGGCTGAAAACTGAAAAAGAAACACTGATTTCTCTGCATTTTCTTTGTGAAAGATTGCTCAAAATTCTGTTTGGTGTTGATTTCTGATCCTCTTCCCTAGTTAGAATCTCTAAAAAGTCTGAATTCTACATCTGGGCGAAGATGGTTTGATTTTGGGGTGTTTAGAGTTGGGTTTTGAGCTGCTGTGAAGTCACTGTTCTATTGTTTTTGTTGGACTCTGCTCTGTTGCTATTTACTGCCTCATCACTTCGTTTTCCTCTTAAACTTCCAGGTATTCTCAGCATCATGGATATCACTTAAGTGTAATCTGAAGTTTGAATCCGGGAATGTAATTAAAGCATTATAACTAGTTTTACGAACACGTGCATTGCAACGTGTATCCCATATTAGTTAGTTTAACAACTTTAAAAGTGTTATTATACTAAAAGTAGGAAGCTCCTACCTTCAAAGTTGTAATTACAATAAGATCC
>NW_017684971.1:4288-7138 GCF_001879085.1 Nicotiana attenuata | reverse complement strand
CCAGTGAATCACGAGAGGGAGAACCAGGTAACTTAGTCAATTCCGATTTATAAAATTTAGTTCTAACATTGCAGAAACAGCTCAAGGAGCAAAGTGACCGCATAGAGCAAATACCTGGAGTACCGCCTGTAATCAAAGGAATCGATATGGACAAATATTCACAGCAACCTTGGAAGCCAAGCGCTGCTCCTCTACCAATTTCAAAGAAGTTCAAAATGCCCGATATTCCAAAATACGATGGAACAACTGATCCACGAGACCACGTGACTGCATTCACAACTGGCGTAAAAGGCAACGATTTGACCAAACAAGAAATTGAATCAGTATTGGTTAAAAAATTCGGTGAAACACTCACTAAGGGAGCATTAACATGGTACTCTCTTTTACCCGAAAATTTCATAAATTCTTTTGTTGAGCTTGCAGATTCATTTATCAAAGCACATTCGGGAGCTCAAAAAGTCGAAAAGAGAATGAAGGATATTTTTAAAAACAAACAAAGGGACTCCGAGTTGCTCAGAGAGTTCGTGGATAGATTCCAGCATGAGAGAATGACGTTACCCCGTGTACCAGATAATTGGGCAGCTATAGCTTTCACTAGTAATTTGAATGAGAAAAACTTAGAAGCCACGAGGCGACTCAAGGAAAGTCTTCGTTAATTCCCAGCAACGACGTGGAATGACGTTTACAACAGGTATAGCACGAAGTTAAGGACAGAAGAAGATATTATCTCACAATCTCAAAAAGAAGAAAAGGAGAGTTCAAGACGGGCAGAAACAGAAAAAGTGTTCGGTAAAAAAAGGTACGGACCATATATGGGCCCAGCTGGAAAAGATTCACGGTCAAAGCGTGATCATTCAAGGTACGACCATAGATCTAGAAATAGAGAATCAGGCTCATCATCGAGGTATGGAAATGATCGTAACAAACAAGAGTCACGAGATGATGATAGAAACTTGAAGGCACGATTTGGTGGTTATAATTTTAATGTAAGCACTTCCGAGCTCGTAGCTATTTTAAGAAGCATGGGTGATAAAGTGCGGTGGCCAAAAGAAATGAGATCGAATCCAAACAGGCGTAATCCTGATCACTGGTGCGAATTTCATAATGATCATGGTCATAAAACGGCAGATTTTAGGTTGCTACAAGATGAAGTTGATCATCTGTTGAAGCAAGGATATCTCACCGAATTATTCAGTGAAAAAGGTAAACAAGCATACATGAAGAACATGCAAGAGCCCCCTAAACCAACCTCTCCAAAAAGGACTGTTAATGTTATAAGCGGGGGCGAATAAATCAATGGCGTGACGTATACAACAGCAAATAAAGCATCCAAAGTCACGATTACCCACGGGAAGCGGGTGCGACATGTCCTAGAGGAAGAAAGCATTATGTTTGATGATGCAGATGCGGATGTCATATTGACTCCATATAACGATGCACTGGTAATATCTTTACTTGTACATGACACTAATGTGAAACGAGTTTTGATTGATCCAGGTAGATCTGTGAACATTATTTTGCTAAGAGTTCTACATGAGATGCAAGCCGAAGCTAAAATAGTACCTAAGGCACATACTTTGTCTGGGTTCGACAATTCCAGCGTTGTGACGAAAGGTGAGATAATACTCACTACATTCGCAGAAGGGGTCGTCAAGGATACAAAGTTTCAGGTGGTAGAGATGGATATGGCTTACAATATGATTCTCGGAAGACCGTGGATCCACGAGATGGACGTCGTTCTGTCAACCTTACATCAAGTTATTAAATTTCTCTCACCATGGGGAATACGTCAAATCCGTGGAGATCAACAGTCATCCAGGAGTATCAACTCCGTGGCAGATTCAAGTATGAGGAACGAAGAAAAATAGCAGTTACAGAATCCAGTTGAGGATACTACAACACAAACTTCAACTGAACAAGAGCGAACAGATGTAGACTCAAGGCCTGATGTCATTCAAGAACCAGAGGAAAATGAAAATATCAAAACAACGATTGAAGAGCTGGAGGCTGTATTATTATTCACACAATGGCCTGAAAGGAAAGTCTACGTAGGGGTCAATCTAAGCCAGGGCATGAAAGGTAATTTGATTGAATTTTTGAAAACTAACGTGGATTGTTTTGCTTGGTCCCATTCTGATATGACAGAATACCACCGGAGGTAATGACTCACAAGTTAAATGAAGACCCCTCATATACACCTGTCAAACAAAAGAAGAGAAAGCAAGGAGCTTTCAAAAATCAGGTGATTCAAGATGAGGTCCAAAAATTACTAAAAATCGGGTCTATCCGCGAGGTAATTGGTTAGCTAATACTGTTGTAGTACCGAAAAAGAATGGTAAGTGGCGAGTTTGTGTAGATTACACAGACCTTAACAAAGCTTGTCCCAAAGACTCTTTTCCATTACCACATATAGATTAACTAATTGATGCTATTGCAGGACGTGAGTTGTTAAGCTTTTTAGATGCATATTCAGGTTATAACCAGATTAAAATGGATCCTTTAGATGAAGAAAAAACTTCATTTATAACAGACAGGGGGACTTACTGCTATAAAGTGATGCCCTTTGGTCTCAAAAATGCTGGTGCTACGTATCAAAGGCTGGTGACCAAAATGTTCCAAGAACACTTGGGAAAAACTATGGAGGTTTACATAGACGATATGCACGTTAAAACTCAACATTCAAGGGATCATATATCGCACTTATCAGATACATTTCAAATTTTGCGTAAATTCAATATGAAATTAAACCCTGAGAAATGTGCATTCGGTGTTGCATCAGGTAAGTTTTTAGGTTTTCTTTTTTCTAACCGTGGTATTGAGGTGAATACAGCGCAGATTAAGGCCATTGAA
>NW_017684971.1:0-691 GCF_001879085.1 Nicotiana attenuata | reverse complement strand
CTCGAGAGTCTCTTTGATCTTGGCAACTCAGATTCCAAGTTAAAATTCTCTTGGCTAGCTTCAACGAGGGTATCATGGCGAGAATTTAAAAACGCCCAACTCACTTCAATGGCAGTTTTATCTTCAAGGCTTTCATAATCTCTTTCCCAGTCAGCAACTTCATTTCTTAACTTTTCATTTTCGGCCAAGGCAGATTCATAAGAAGCTTGAAGAGCAGCATGGGAACTCTCTAAAAAGCGAACCTTACTCGAGGATTCCCGGAGGTCTTCTTGAGCTTGAGGTAGTGTTTGCACGAGTTCACCAACATATGCTTCTTTTTCACCCAAGAGAGCCTTCAATTCTCTAATCTCCTCACTGGCCTTGGAAAGTTGCTCTGAAAAAGAGGTTACAAGACGCAATTTCTCTTTATTTGCTTGGCTTGAGGAAGCTTTTACAACTGCCAACTCTGAAGTTAAGGCCCTTACTTGCTGCTCCAAGGTACTTTTACTTTCTTCTAAGGTTTCCACATCAATTTGAAGACTGTCACACTGTCCCTTCCAGTTATCTGCCTCCATTTGGTAGTCACGCATTAATTGTTCAGAGAGGGTAACTCTTTTCATCATTTCCGTGCCAATTAAATTGACCTAAAAGAAAAGAGAATGTGAGAACTCTGGAAATAGAAAAAGGTTAAAGTAAAGCTTGAAAAAGGAGT